>NC_057812.1:563736189-564036189 GCF_018294505.1 Triticum aestivum | reverse complement strand
GGCTGCTACGGGCTTAAGCAAGAATCAATCTCACCTACGCATCAAAACCACAACGATAGTTTGTCAATTTGACTCCGTTTTAACCTTCGCAAGGACCGGGCGTAGCCACACTCGGTTCAACTAAAGTTGGAGAGACTGTCGCCCGCAAGCCACCTATGTGCAAAGCACGTCGGGAGAACCTGTCTCGCGTAAGCGTACGCGTAATGTCGGTCCAGGTCGTCTCGTCCAACAATGCCGCCGAACCAAAGTATGCCATGCTGGTAGGCAGTATGACTTATATCGCCCACAACTCACTTGTGTTCTACTCGTGCAAATAACATCAAACCATAAAACCTAGGCTCGGATGCCACTGTTGGGGAACGTAGTAATTTCAAAAAAATTCCTACGCACACGCAAGATCATGGTGATGCATAGCAACGAGAGGGGAGAGTATGATCTACGTACCCTTGTAGATCGCAACGGAAGCGTTGACACAACGTAGAGGAAGTAGTCGTACGTCTTCCCGATCTGACCGATCCAAGCACCGTTACTCCGGCACCTCCGAGTTCTTGGCACACGTACGGCTCGATGACGATCCCCGGGCTCCGATCCAGCAAAGCTTCGGGGAGGAGTTCCGTCAGCACGACGGTGTGGTGACGATCTTGATGTTCTACCGTCGCAGGGCTTCGCCTAAGCACCGCTACGATATGACCGAGGTGGAATATGGTGGAGGGGGGCACCCACACGGCTAAGGAACGATCACGAAGATCAACTTGTGTCTATGGGGTGCCCCCTGCCTCAGTATATAAAGGATGGAGGAGGAGGAGGCCGGCCAAGGCTATTGGTGCGGCCAGGATGGGAGTCCTACTAGGATTCCAAGTCCTAGTAGGAGTCCATCAAGAGGGGAGGAAGGGAGAAGGAAGTGGAGGAGAAGGAGAGGTGGCCGGCCCCCTTTTCCCTAGTCCAATTCGGACCAAAGGGGAGGGGGGTGCAGCAGCCCCTTGGCCCTTTCACCTCTTCCCACTAAAGCCCATCAAGGCCCATTGCTTCTCCCGTAACTACCAGGTACTCCGAAAAATACCCGAATCACTCGGAACCTTTCCGATGTCCGAATATAGTCGTCCAATATATCGATTTTTACGTCTCGACCATTTCGAGACTCCTCGTCATGTCCCTGATCTCATCCGGGACTCCGAACTCCTTCGGTACATCAAAAACTCATAAACTCATAATATAATTGTCATCGAAACCTTAAGCGTGTGGACCCTACGGTTCGAGAACAATGTAGACATGGCCGAGACACGTCTCCGGTCAATAACCAATAGCGGGACATGGATGCCCATATTGGCTCCTACATATTCTACGAAGATCTTTATCAGTCAGACCGCATAACAACATACGTTGTTCCCTTTGTCATTGGTATGTTACTTGCCTGAGATTCGATCGTCGGTATCCAATACCTAGTTCAATCTCGTTACCGGCAAGTCTCTTTACTCGTTCCGTAATACATCATCTCACAACTAACATATTAGTTGTAATGCTTGCAAGGCTTATGTGATGTGCATTACCGAGAGGGCCCAGAGATACCTCTCCGACAATCGGAGTGACAAATCCTAATCTCGAAATACGCCAACCCAACATCTACCTTTGGAGACACCTGTAATGCTCCTTTATAATCACCCAGTTACATTGTGATGTTTGGTAGCACCCAAAGTGTTCCTCCGGCAAACGGGAGTTGCATAATCTCATAGTCATAGGAACATGTATAAGTCATGAAGAAAGCAATAGCAACATACTAAATGATCGGGTGCTAAGCTAATGGAATGGGTCATGTCAATCAGATCATTCAACTAATGATGTGACCTCGTTAATCAAATAACAACTCTTTTGTCCATGGTTAGGAAACATAACCATCTTTGATTAACGAGCTAGTCAAGTAGAGGCATACTAGTGACACCCTGTTTGTCTATGTATTCACACATGTATTATGTTTCCGGTTAATACAATTATAGCATGAATAATAAACATTTATCATGATATAAGGAAATAAATAATAACTTTATTATTGCCTCTAGGGCATATTTCCTTCAGTTTGAATCATGCGTTGGCAGGTGGCACCGGCGTATTTGAGCCCGAACGGCATGGTGTTGAAGCAGAATGGCCCATATGGGGTAATGAAAGCCGTGGCGGCTTGATAGGACTCCTTCATTTTGATTTGATGGTATCCAGAATATGCGTCGAGGAAGCACAGTGAGTCATATCCTGCGGTGGCATCAATGATATGGTCAATGTGGAGGAGGGGGAAGGGATCCTTAGGGCAGGCCTTATTGAGGTTTTTGAAATCGACACACATGCGCCAGGATTTATCCTTCTTTGGCACCATCACCAAGTTTGCTAGCCAGTCCGGGTGTTTTATTTCTCTAATGAATCCGGCCTCGATTAGCTTGGCTAGCTCCTCCCCCATAGCTTGACGTTTGGGTTCGGAAAAGCGCTGTAGTGTTTGCTTGACCGGTTTATATCCCTTCAATATATTGAGGCTTTGTTCGGCCAATCTACGTGGGATTCCTGGCATATCCGAGGGGTGCCAGGCGAATATATCCCAGTTCTCGCGCAGAAACTCTCATAGCGCAGTGTCAATCGTTGGGTCTAGTTGTGCCCCGATAAATGCTGTCTTCTTGGGGTCCGTTGGATGGACTTGGAATTTGACTATTTCTTCTGCTGGTTTGAAGGAGGTGCATTTGGGTCATTTATCCAGGATTACATCGTCCCTATCCACCGTGGAGCATAATGCAGTTAATTCTTCGACCGCTAGGGCTTCAGATAGTGCCTCAAGGGCCAGGGATGTGGTTTTGTTTTCGGCGCGGAGTTCTATGTCCGGATCACTGGCGAGAGTGATTATGCCATTGGGCCCGGGCATCTTGAGCTTCATGTACCCGTAGTGAGGTATAGCCTGGAAGCGTGTAAATGCATCTCGCCCCAATAGGGCATGATATACACTGTTGAAAGGGCCACTTGGAAGGTTAATTCTTCGGTCCAATAGTTCTCCGCTGTGCCGAATACCACGTCAAGCGTGATTTTTCCCGCCCATCGTGCCTCCCGAATAGGAATAATTCCTCGGAAGGTTGTGCTACTTTTCTCGATGCGGTTCCTGTCTGTTTCCATTTTACTGAGTGTATCCTCATAAATGAGGTTTAGTCCGCTGCCGTTGTCCATGAGAACCTTGGTGAGCCGGAAGCCATCCACGATCGGACTGAGGACCATGGCGAATGGTGCCCGGACTATCCTGAATTTTGGTTTGTCATCGACATTGAAAGTTATGGCCGTGTCATTCCAAGGGTTTGTTGTTGCGATTTGGCAGACTTCAGCGAGGTCGCGGAGTGCCCTTTTGCGCTTACTGTTTGAAGCGAAAGTCTCGAAGACCGTCAATACTCTGAGGTCGTCGTCTTCTGGGGGATATTGCTCTGGGTTGTTTTTGGTGAGGATATCTTCGCCGCTCTTGGCCACCTGCCGGAGTATCCAACATGCTCTAAGGCTGTGGGTTGATATAGTATCTGGTGTTGCGTGTAACTTGCATGGTCCATCGAGCCATCCCTTCAGAACGGTTCCATGTCCCGTAACGGGCTTATATTTCTTTAACATTGGGCCAGGCATGCCACGAGGGTGCGTCCTTTTCACTTGAACGAGGGGTTGGGTGGAAACCGGTGGTTCCCAACGAGCTGCCTAAGTTTTCCAGGTGCTTTCCATTGCGCAGTACTTGTATACTATGGTTGCCAAGTCCGCGAAGCGTGATATGCGACAATGGTTGATGGCGTTGAGGATTCTTTCATCCGTGCAATTGTTGTGGAACGCTAAGATTGCGTCTTCGTCGCGGCAATCTTCAATCTTATCTTTGACAAGGAGGAATCTGGCCCAAAAGTGGTGGACCGTTTCCTGAGACTGCTGTCATATGCCCATGAGAGTGGTTATATCTGGGTTGGTGGGTGGTTTGAAATCCGAACCCTGACCCAATTTAGGATCCGGAGTTTGAAGAACTTCCGAACTTAGTAGTTCGGGCTCTGGGATGTCAACTGATCTTTTGGGCTTGTCGTCTGATTCTATGTTCGGAGGACAAGGCATGTCTTTCTGCAGGTAGGTGTCCGTCTCTTCAAGCTCTGTAAGTGCATCTAGTGCCCCTTAGTGATTTTGGTGTATTGAAGACTTATATGTTAAGGGACTAATGCGTTTGTGAGTGTACACAGGTCTATAAGTCTATGAGGAGTTCGATATTTACAGAGAAAGTCGACCCCTAAAAATGAAGTTCTTCGACTGAAGACTTTGGCTTTCTGAAGACTTTGAAAGTGAAGAAACTGGTGTGACCTTGAAGACTTGGTATTCATTCGAGGAACATGAAGCGTGAAGACTTTTGTTTTTGTAGTTTCATTTTCTCTTTCTTGAGTCATAGGAAACACCGTACTGTTAAAGGGGGTCGAGGAAATACTAAGGAAAAATTTCCATGTGATGCTCAACTCAAAATCCTACACCTACCAATCCCTTCGAGTGAAGCCATTGAAATCTCATACAGTCCAGTCATAGTCTTCAGTGATAGAGACGAAGTTCTTCTGGTCTCTAAGGAATTTGTTCTGACTGAGGAGTTAGGAATTCGTCAGTGCGGATTGCCTACACAGTGAGGAACATGATAGCCCTGAGGATTTTGCTACTCAAAATTCCGACCGTTGCTGTGCTATGCGCCAGCTGTCCCAAAATATCTATCCACCTATCGGTCATATCATTGAAGGGCATTTATGTCTTATCATGTATGCCTCCTCCCTAGGCTATAAATAGCCGCCCCCTACAACCACTAGCTGGTTGGCTGCTCCGAGAAAAACTGACACTTGTCATTTGAGAGAAACCCATCCTCCAAGGACTTTGAGCGAAAATCATCAAGTGAGGAAAAACCCAAACCCAAACACCTACAAACCCCAAGTGATTGAGCATCACTGAAGAGATTGATCCTACGTGGATCCGACGCTTGTTACCTTTGAAGATTGTGCTTCTTCTAGACGGTTAGGTGTCATGGTCTAGAGCATCCAAGAGGAATTGTGGATCGCCGAGTGACCAAGTTTGTGAAGGTTCGGAAGTCACCTGAAGACTTACCACGAGTGATTGGACGAGGTCTGTGTGACCTTAGTTCAAAGAGAATATGGTGAGGACTTGGTGTCCTGAGCTGTGTGTTCAGGACTGGGTGTCCGGGACTGTGTGTCCTCGAGTTTAAATACTCAGCCGCTCCAACCAGACATACAACTGACAGAGCAGTTGGAACTGGTCTACCAAATCATTGTCTTCACCAAGCTTACTGGTTCTATTCCCTCAACTCTTTCATTTCCTCATAACTGTGTTGTGTGTTTGTTCATATCTGTGTTTGAAGACTTTGACTGAAGACTTTCTCAATTTCCTCAGTTCAATTTCTTCAGTCTGTTTGTCTTCATCCCGTGTTATCCTGTGCTTACGCTTCCTGTATTCTGTGCCTGTCTTCATTTCATCATGATGACTATGCTTGTATTCTGTTATGTTTACTTTTGAGTACTTATTCCACTGCTAGTAGTTCTTTGCTAAGGAATTTCCTCACCGACAAATTCCTCAGTGAAGAATTTCATAAAAATCATCTATTCACCCACCTCTAGTCGATATAACGCACATTCAATTGGTATCAGAGCAAGGTACTCCCTTGTTCTGTGTGATTTTGGTTTAACCGCCTGGAGTTTTAGTTATGTCGACCGCAGGTATGATCAAGGTCTCTGCTGGGTGTCCTACCTTCTATGGGACGGACTACCCCTACTAGAAGAATAAGATGCGAATGCATCTTGAGGCAATTGATAACGATCTCTGGTATGTTGTGGAAAATGGTGTTCCCTCAGTCACACCTTCTCTGAATGCTGCTGATGTGAAGAGATTCAAGCAACTCGACTCTTAAGCGAAGAATATCATATGTGGCCATCTAAGCAAAGGACGGTATGGCAGAGTGAGTGCTTTGGAGACAGCGAAGCTTATCTGGGACAGGTTGTCCAAAGTGAATGAAGGAGTCCCAACACAGCGTGACTCTCGAGTTGATGTTCTTCACAATCTCTTCAACCGCTTCAAAAGACTCGACAATGAAAATGTTTAACAAACCTTCGATCGCCTCACTGACATCTCAAATGAGCTTCAAGCACTTGGTGCCACTGACATCACCGACCATGAGGTGGTGAAGAATTTGCTGAGATCGCTTGATTCCTCATTTGACACTCTAGCATTGATGATACACGAACGTGCTGATTACAAGTCACTTGATCCCGCTGATATTCTCGAGAGGCTAAATACTCATGAGTTCCAACTTGCTGAAAAAAGAGATCTCTATGGTTCGAGCTATGGCAGATCACACACACTGAAGGCCATGGCAGTATCTGAGTCCGAAGATGAAGACTCTGGTAGCAGCCTTGGTGATCCTGAAGAACTAAGCCATGATCTGGCTCTGCTCATGAAGAAGTTCCAAAAGTTCTCAAGATGTGGTCGCCTTGGAAGACCCTCGAGGACCAATGATTCCTCATCCAGTGACTACAAGAGGAGGCTCTGTCATAAGTGCAAGAAACCTGGACATTACATTCAAGATTGTCCTCAGTGGGAAAAGGAATCAAAGAAGAAGAAATACAAGGATTACAGTTCTGATGATGTGAAGAAAAAGAAGAAATCCACAAAATCTTCATCATCAAAATCCTCAAAGTATTCATATCACAAGAAGAGCAGCTCCAAGAAGGCTAGGGCATTCATTGGCAAGGAAATGGACTCTGAGGCTGAATCTGAAGAAAATGAGGAAGAGGAGACATCTAAGGTGTCTGAATCCGGAGTGGCGATCCTAGCTCTCGCTACTGCATTCGTTAGCAAGTCTATCTTCAACACTGAAGAAAATGACCTCACCAACAAGGCTGATGAAGGCAATGATGACTACGCTCCCACCTATTGCTTCATGGCAAAGGGTGCCAAGGTACTCAAATATACCTCCTCTGAATCAAGTGAGCATCAATCTGATGAAAACCTTAAGCCCAACTATTCTAAACTTGCTAAGATTGCTGTAAAACAACAAAGGGCTCTTGAAAAGGTTCAAAACATGCTAGACAAAAGTGATGATATGTTGGGTGAAGAAATGGATCGCACTAAAGCCTTGACTGAAAATCTTCAGAGACTTCAGACTAGGTTTGACAATCTTCAAGGTAATCATAGCACTCTCTTATTTGATCATGAGAAGCTTTCTTATGAATTTCTTCAAAGAAAGCAAGACCTTGAGAAGCTAAGAGTGAGTTATGAAGATCTTCAGAAGGAGCGCAATTCATTACTTGCTCAACAAATCAACGCTTCTCAGGAAGAATTTGTTCCTCCATGCTTGAAATGCATTGAACGTGAATCTGCTAATTCTTCACCTGAATGTTCAAATGCTGCAAATGTTTCAAATTCTTCACATGTCTCTGCTATCACTAATTCCTCATCTGAGGACATTGCTAGTATCACTGACGATGCAGGGCTGAAGGAATTGTACATGACAGGCATGTACAAAAGCCTCAAAGGGCATCCGACTCTATGTGATGTGCTTAAAAAGCAGATCCTCAACAGGAACCCTAGGAAAGAGGGTATTGCCTTTGAGAGGAAACTGCTGATGGTACATATTGGAAGCCTGAGCAGTACCCCAAAACTACATGGGTTGCTGCAAAGGGACCTCCAGTTGATCCATCTAATTTATCTGGATTTGCATGTGAATCTCCTCATTCTGATGATGAGTCATTTGACTCCAACTATAAACTGTTCAAAAATCAGAATGGTGAAGTATTTGCTAGATATGTTGGCACTAACTACAGGAATGGTCCCCGTATGAAGAAAATCTGGGTTCCCAAAAGATGCCTTGAAAATATTCAGGTGAATGTCATCATGAAGCCACCTGTGAAGAATAGGAACCCCAGATCAAATTCTTCATATGGGCCAAATTCTTCATATGGATCCAAGTCCTCATACGGACCAAACTCCTCACATGGATCATATTCCTCAAAAGGATCAAAGTCCTCATATGAACATCATCGTGCTAACCCGTCTGTTTCGCAGGGAAGATCTAAGGATTATGGATATGTGCATTATTCTTCAAATCATTATGTCCATAAGTCCTCGAAGAATTTCTCTGCTTACTCTTATGCTTACTCTAACCCCTCTTATGTGAAACGAAATGGACTGGCATCTATGCCACCTTTCTCTTATGGAGCTCGCAGAATGATGAACTCTTTGCCACCCCTTCAGATGTGGGTGGTGAAGAAAAAGAACTAATCTCTTCTGCAGGGTCAGGTCTCCAGACGTACGTAATCGTCTGAACAATTTGCTGGAGACCCGAGCATGCCTGAAAGGACGCAGGCTAATCATGAAGAAATGAACTTTCATTTCTCACGTCCTCATACTGCTTTATCTGTTCTTTTGCTTGATGAAATTGATCTGATGAATTGATGTCATATTCTTCACTGATGAAGTATATGAGTTTGTAAGCTGCACTAATTCATTTGCAGGATGATCAACCCAAAGCCACTGAGTGGGTCCTCGATAGTGGATGTACAAATCACATGACTGGTGACAAGAATATATTGATGGATGCTCCATTATCTCTGTCGCATCTGAAGCATATCATTTTTGCCGACAAAGGCAAAAGTCAGGTATTGGGTCTAGGTAAGATTGTGATCACAAAGGATCGACACATGAACAAAGTCATGCTTGTTGAGTCCTTAGGATACAACCTTATGTCTGTCTCAATGCTTTGTGATCTTGATATGGTTGTTGTCTTTGGCAAGTACCGTTGTGTTGTGGTTATGGAAGCTGACAATTCCAAAGTCTTCGAAGGCTTTAGGAGAGGAGACCTGTATATTGTTGATTTCTCTACAAGACCACAACCAGCCGTGTGCCTACTTGCAAAAGCTTCAGAAGGCTGGCTCTGGCATCGACAACTTGGTCATGCAGGCATGAGGAATTTGCACATGCTTGCGAAGAAGAAGCATGTCATTGGCATCGAGAATGTCAAATTCCTCAAGGATCACCTATGCGGAGCCTGTGAAGCTGGGAAGATGACAAAGGCCAAGCATCCAGCGAAGACTATCATGACCACTACTCGCCCATTTGAATTGCTTCACATGGATCTCTTCGGTCCTAATCATTATTCTGCTGTTTCAAATGAAGCATCTCAATATGGCTTTGGTATTGTTGATGATTACTCTCGTTACACATGGGTACACCTTGTTACTTACAAACATGAAGTGCAGGAAGTCTTCAAACGATTTTCCTCGAGGGCTTCAACCAACTTTGGTGTGAAGATCAAGCACATCAGAAGTGACAATGGCACTAAGTTCAAGAATTCTGGTCTCGATGACTATCCTGATGAACTTGGTATTACTCATGAGTTATCTGCTCCTTACACTCCTTAGCAGAACGGCGTCATGGAGCGCAAGAACAGGACTCTTGCTGAGATGGCTCGCTCAATGCTTGTTGAATACAAAACGCCTCGTCGTTTCTGGACTGAGGCAATTGATACTGCGTGCCACATCATCAACAGAGTATATCTTCACAAATTCTTCAAGAAGACTGCCTATGAACTCCTCACTGATAAGAAACCCAATGTAAGTTATTTCAAAGTCTTCGGTGCTAAATGTTGGATTAGAGATCCTCATTACAACTCAAAATTTGCACCGAATGCACATGAAGGTTTTATGCTTGGTTACGGAAAGGACTCCCACACCTACAGAGTCTTCAACAACGTTCTTCACAAGGTTGTTGAAACTGTAGATGTGTGGTTCGATGAAACTAATGGCCCGCAAAGAGAGCACCTACCTACTGTGGTAGATGAACCAGCACCTGAGGAAACTATCAAGTTCAAGGCTACTGAGGATGTCATTCCTATTGAAGAATCTGCTGAAGAATTCATTCTTGAACATGAAGAACGTCAAGCTAATGCACCTGAAGAAAATACTGAAGAAAATGGTGCTGAAGAGAATGCTGATCAAGTTCCTCAACGACAACCAGCTCATCCTCGCATTGCAAAAGAAGTGCAAGTTGAAAAGATCATCAATGACATCAAAGCGCTAGGTCCTCTCACATGCTCAAAAGCTTCACATTTATCTTACTTTTGTGGGCACTATGCCTTTGTCTCTATCATAGAGCCCACTAAGGTAGATGAAGCATTTCTGGAGCCTGAGTGGATTCAGGCCATGCAAGAAGAATTACATCAGTTTGAGCTCAACAATGTCTGGGAACTGGTCAAACATCCAGATCCTTGCAAGCACAACATCATTGGCACAAAGTGGATCTACCACAACAAGCAAGATGAAAATGGCCTTGTGGTGAGGAATAAGGCACGGCTCGTAGCTCAAGGCTACACACAAGTTGAAGGAATTGACTTCGATGAAACTTTTGCACCTGTTGCTAGATTGAGGCTATTACTTGCTTATGCTGACCATCATGATATCATTTTATATCAAATGGATGTGAAAAGTGCATTCCTCAATGGAAAGCTTGAGGAAGAAGTATATGTTGCTCAACCCCCAGGTTTTGAAGATCCAAAGAATCCTGACAAAGTCTTCAGACTCAACAAGGCCCTCTATGGCCTCAAGCAGGCCCCTCGGGCGTGGTATGATACCTTTAAGGAATTCTTCATGAAGAAAGGCTTCAAACCCGGTTCACTCGACCCTACTCTTTTCACTAAATCTTATGATGGTGAATTGTTTGTGTGCCAAATATATGTTGATGATATTATCTTTGGCTGTACTGACCAACGTTATAGTGATGAATTTGCCTATATGATGAGTGAAGAATATCAAATGTCTATGATGGGAGAGTTGAAATTCTTCTTAGGTCTTCAAATTCGTGAACAACGCAATGGCATATTCATATCTCGGGAGAAATACCTCAAGGATGTACTGAGGAAATTCGGCATGCAAGATTGCAAAGGCGTCAAAATTCCTATGCCCACAAATGGCCATCTGCACACTGATGAAAATGGTATTGACTTCGATCATAAGGTATACCGCTCCATGATTGGCTCTTTATTGTACTTATGTGAATATAGGCCAGATATAATGCTTAGTGTTTGCATGTGTGCCCGATTTCAAGCTACACCAAAGGAATCACACCATAAGGCTGTGAAGCATATTCTTCGATATCTAGCTCACACACCAACACTTGGATTATGGTACCCCAAGGGCTCGGCTTTTGATCTCATTGGATATTCTGACTCTGACTATGCTGGTGATCGTGTGGACCGCAAGTCAACATCTGGTACATGTCATTTCCTCAAACGATCTTTGGTCTGTTGGTCCTCGAAGAAACAGAACTGCGTATCACTATCTACTGTTGCAGCTGAGTACATTGCCGCTGGTTCTTGCTGTGCTCAATTGCTATGGATGAAGCAAACTCTCAAGGACTACAGTGTCAACATGAAGAATGTTCCTCTCTTATGTGACAATCAGAGTGCCATCAAGATTGCTCACAACCCAGTTCAGCACTCAAAGACTAAGCACATTCAGATTCGTCATCATTTTCTTCGTGATCATGTGTTGAAGGGCAACATTTCTATTGAGCATGTGAAGACTAAAGAACAGCTAGCCGATATCTTCACAAAGCCCTTGGATGACAAGAGATTTAGAAAGTTGCGGTGTGAGCTAAATATCCTAGAATCTTTGAATGTTCTTTGAAAAGGACACTCATCCTAACACTTATGCAAAATTGATGACTTAGATGTGCAACACATGAAGAAACGTTTTTCCTCAATCAATGAAGAATAACACTCTTAGTGTGAAGAAATTAACAAAGAATTTGATTCTCAGAACCCTACGATAATTGTACGCGGTGTCTGAAATCATCATTCTTATACGGTGGGTCACGCCACCACCAAAAGTTGAAATTCCTCAGTTGTTCATAATCTTCAACTTTGCATTGACTTCACTGTTTTCGTCGGTTTTCTTCATTGGCTATATATATATGAGTTTATGTCCTCTACATCATTCACCTATTGCTAATTCTTCAAGTTGGTTTTTCTGCTAAGTGAATGTGATCGGACCCTTCCCCCTCTATGCTAAACTCAAACCAATCTGTTCACAAATTCTTCATGCGTGTTCTATTTGAAACTCGTTCAAAATCTTCACTGTGTCCTTGTCAGCTGAAGAAATTGCGAACGGAACTTTAAAACCTATCTTATCTAAATTTTCGGCTTTGCCGCTCAAACCGTTCCGCATCCCACGATACATTTATCCTTTCACCCACGATCGCACATGATCTCCACCTCTCAGTACGTGGGTGACACATGTCATGCGAATGAGAAGGGTCAGGGGCACGTTTGTCCAATTTCTTCGGGCGAACAGTTTTTCACTATGGCTATAAATACCTATCTTCCCCTTCCTCACTTCTTTTACTCCGCTCGACCTCTCTCCAGCTCGAGCTTCTCAAACCCTAGCGTCGCCGCTACTTCATCATCGCCGGTGAGGAAGAGCTTCACTACCTCGACCTCGTCGCCGCCGTACTCGCACCGGCCGCGAAAATCTTCACTCCGCTGCCGCCATAGCCGTCTTCCTCCGCCGAGTTAGGGCGTGGAAGATCTACACAGACAAACTTCACCCCCCTCTAGTCGATATAACGCACTTTCTTCACCCTCCTCCCCTGTTCAAATTTCCATTTCTCTTCATCAATGAAGTGAGTCAGTACATGACTTTGACCAGGAGTGAGGTTCAGCTCAGGCAGAGGTGTGTTGGGGTCCTTGTGCCACAAGTCAATGAAGTCTAGGATCAACTTATGATCCATAATTAATGGCACATTACTTCCTTTGGCACTAGCCGCCCTGACCTGCCTACCTCTGATGATTTCAGCAAGTTCTTCATCATCAGCTTCGTCTTCTTCAGACGGCACTTGGAAGGCGACTTGCTTCTTCTGAGGACTAGGGCGAGGATCTCGTCCAGCAGTGGCCTTTGTCTTCAGTAGAGAGGGCCCTGTTGAAGAATTTGGTGCAGCTGAGGAACTAGTTGAAGCTCCCGAGGCAATTGAGACGCCTGTAGTCCTTTGACACGTGGCGAGATGCACAGGTGCAGAGGACTTTGTCGGAGCGGCCGAAGAGTTTGGCGGAGGAGCTGAGGACTTTTGAGGAGCAGTAGCAGCATGAGGAATTGGCTGTGAGGGCTTTGAGGATTCTGGTCGTGAGGGCATTGCTGAGGAACTTGGCCTTGAGGGCACTGTTGGTGAAGCACTTGGCTTGCACGTAGGCTTCTTTGACATAGCCTTCTTCGGTTTGACAGCAGAGGCAGCATTAGCAGCAGAGTCTTCATTGAATTTCCTCACTGCTTCTCTGGCTTGCTTAGCCAACCTGGCTTGGCACTAGGTCCATTCATCAGGATAGTCCTCACCGCGCTTGAGGCTGGTGGGATCAGCTATTTGGCCAGGTGCCAATGGAGGTCTTGGGCATGGAGGATTGAGTGCGAATTTCTTCATGTACTTTGGAGTAACATACCTATACTCCCTCCAGTCTCTTGCCCACATCCTCTCTATCTTCTGAATGCGCACCTTGCACTGATTTTTGTCTTCCTCAGGAGGTGTGCAGTACCCAGCATATATATCATCAGGGATCTCAAACGCTGTGTTGACCTCAGCCCTCTTTCCTCCTTTCTGTGGCTTCTTACCGTCAGCCGTTTTCTTCAGTTGAGGAATTTGAAAAATTGGATTCTCTGAAGAAGTATGCAACTTTTCTTCAAGGAACGCTGCAAATGAGTTAAGTTGATGCGAACCTAGTGATTTAGCAGCTGACATGAGTACCTGTGAACATAGTATAGTTGCGAGGAATTTGGAGAGGTCATATGCGTTCTCAGAAGGTTTTATAAAAGAACAAGTTTGAGGAATTTGACCAGATGAGTCTTGAAGAATTTCACTAAGCGTTCTTTGTCTTAGGTTCCAAAGATGTATAGATAAAAAAATCCACACATTTGAGGAATCATGAAGAAAAACATAGCTTAGAGAAACGAATCAAGAACAGATGATATGAGAGGTGTTTTAGTGTGTGAAGATATGAAGAAAAACACCTTTGAAGATTTTGTAGATAATCATTCGAATCAACGAGGGCAGTAAAAGTAACTTTTAATTACCCTGGATGAAGAACACGACGAACAGTGAGGTGGAGAGGTGAAGTAAGCTCATTACAAGAAAGAGCGCTTTCTGAAGCAAAACATTCTGAAGCTTTCACCTGAAGAACTTGTTGCTCTCCAATCTAAAATCAAGAAACTGAGTGATGAATTTGATCGCTATTATGCTGACTGGCTGGGAGCCAAAGTCAGATTTGTAAAGATAACGGAATAGTTCACCTCCAATGTTGCAACCCCAACGCAATAGGAAATTCCTCAGGCTGAAGCATCTGCTCAGCCGACTGAAGAACATGCCAGCACCGCTGATGAAAATCAGGCTGCTGAAGAAAATGTGAGTGCCAGGGCTGATGACTGCATTCCAGCCACTGAAGAAATTGCCAGGGCATCCACTAGTGGTGCGCCTGAAGAAACTGAAGAAATCAGGGCAACTGCATCAGTTGTGCCTGAAGAAAATCAACCTGATTCCTCTGCTCCTCCTAAGCCAACACCAACTCCGATCCTTCCATCTGCATCAGATGTGAAGAAAACTAAGGCTGCACAGCGTGCAGCAGTGAAGAAAAGGAAAGCATCAGCTACTTCAGATTCTTCAGCCCCAAAAAAGATGAAGCCTTTGACCAGTTTATTTGCTAATCCCATTGATGTTGTTCCAATCTCAACCATGCCATCAAAGGACCTTGTTCCTTTTGGTGAAGAATATGACATCCCTAGCGGATCTGATGAAGAAAATCATTCTGCTGCTTTGTCAGAGCAGATTGATGAAGAAATTGAAGTGGATGTGATCCCTTCAACACCTGTTATCTCCTCGCCTATGCCTCAGTTCATAGCTGAAGAGGCTGGCATTGAAGAAATGGAAGATGAAGATGTGGACGTTGGCTTCTCCACACCAGTGATGAGTGATGAATTCTGGGAAAGTCAGCATCCAAACTCTCCAATGTTCACACCGTTGCAGCAAATACCTTAGTCCCCCACACAAACTGTTCAAATGGACTCTGAAGAAACTCACCCCACTGCATTTGTACATGAGGAAATTCCAGCCACTAGTGCTGAAGAAACTGCTGCTGCTGAACATCTGAAGACGCAGACTACCACTGAAGAGGAACCAGAAATTCCTCAGCCTGAAGAACCTGAGATTGCGATTCCTGAGGTCGTGATGCAACTCACTGACAATTCTCTGTCCAAGCCAAAGGATCCATTCTCACACAAGCAAAAGTTCAAGGCTGATGATTTCTTCGGCGAGCATGTATTCTTCGAAGACTACAACCCTTATAACTCTGCTCGCATTAGGAAGAGGCGTTTCTGGACTGCTAGTCAAGCCAATTTCTATTCCTCAGTGATGTTCAACAAATAGAAAATCTTCAACCATGAGCACATTCCTCACGTGGATATGGAATCTCTGCCGTGTTTTGTGCCAGTCCTAAGTGTTCTTCACGACGCTGGACTGTTAAACTTTTGCTCTGACATCTGTGGTTGGAATGAAGAACTGATTCTTCAATTTTATGCAACGCTACACATCACAGGAGATTCTGAAGATGTGAATTCATGGGTGTTGGACTGGATGTCTGAAAACACTCACTACACAGCACCAGCTTCTGAATTGCTTCATGCCTTACCACTCAGTCCTCCCCTTGAAGAAGCTCGTTGCATCTATAGTGAACTTGAGCTTAGAAATCACTACATGCAGGTTATGATGAAAACCTTTGAAGCTAGGTCAGGCCCCATGAACCAAATTCCTCGTGAAGGAATTACTTTATGTGCCCAGAACTGTCTATCGTATTCTTACGAGGACAATGAGTCCTATCAAAGGCCATGACTCATCTGATGAGGAAATTTTTGGCATCATGAAGAATCTGGTATTCAACATCGTTCATGGCATTCCTGTCAATTATCATGATTTCTTCATGAGGACTCTGGCAAATGTTGCACTGTCTCCGTTTGAGCTGAAGCCTTATGCACCTTGGATTATGAGATTCCTCAGGACAAGGTTTTCAGAATCACCTCAGCTACTTGCCCCCGATTGAATCCTCAAGCAGATCTATTCCTCAGTTGATGAAAAGGGCAAGGCACCAGCTGTTATAGATGAAGGCATTCGTCCATTGGATGGACAGTTTCGCAAAGCTGCCTCTTATTCCACCAATGATGACTCTGCCACACATGACTTTGCCAATGCACCCAAGTCTACTCCTCAAGCCACTGCTCCTCGTGTGATGACTGATCGTGAGCTTCTGCTTAGCCTTCACCAGAAGGTGGATCGAAATCATAAATGGGTTAAGCGTCAGTTTGGTTCATTTCTTCACAACATGACTGCTACACACAATGCAGTGAAGAAAAACCATTACTACCTCCATGACATCTTCGGTCGCACCTGGGCAATACTGTCACATCTGTATGGTGAAGAAGATCTGAAGAAAATGGGTCTCAAGGAAGATTTTGACTGGTCTGCACCTCCACCAAAGAAATTCAAGAAGGTCAAGGTTCCCTCTCTGGTGGCTAGCTCATATTCTTCATCGTGCGACACTGATGAAAATGAAGACTTGGACGACACTGCGGCAGGCCCTACTACGACAAACGACCCCAACAACGCTGGCGCTCCTTCATTAACTTGATATTCTTCAGGGGCGTTAGTCCTCATATTCGATCCTTTTGGTCATTTGATGACAAAGGGGGAGAATTTTGAGTTATTCTTCAAGCAGGTCTTTCTATATGGGCGTTTTTTTGTTAAGTTACAACTCTCGTTCTTCTGAGACTTTATTGGATCGAGTTGTAAACTTAAACCCGATGGTGCAATTTTGAGTTAGTCTTCAAGCGGGTCTTTCTATATGGGCGCTTTTTTGTTAAGTTACAACTCTCGTTCTTCTGAGCCTTTATTGGATCGAGTTGTAAACTTAAACCCGATGGTGCTCTGATACTTTTGAGACGTTTCTCTGCATGATTATTCCTCATATATGCTAATGCACGCATGCTGAATTACATCAGTCACCATATTTCATCATGCATTTCAAATTCTTCTCTATTATATGTCAAATGCGTGTATGAATTACAAGATATAGGGGGAGACCTCCATGATTCAAATCTTCAAGTGTGCATTGCTTCAAAAGCAAATTCCTCACTATGCACATCTTCAGGGGGAGTTCTTCTATATCTTGCAATCAAATTCCTCAATATCAGTATTTACACTTCATATGTTTATCCCTGTTGAAAACTTAACCTATATTGTCATCAATCACCAAAAATGAGGAGATTGTAAGTGCATCTAGTGCCCCTTAGTGATTTTAGTGTATTGAAGACTTATAGGTTAAGGGACTAATGCGTTTGTGAGTGTACACAGGTCTATAAGTCTATGAGGAGTTTGATATTTACAAAGAAAGTTGACCCCTAAAAATGAAGTTCTTCGACCAAAGACTTTGGCTTTTTGAAGACTTTCTGAAGACTTTGAAAGTAAAGAAATTGGTGTGACCTTGAAGACTTGGTATTCATTCGAGGAACATGAAGCGTGAAGACTTTTGTTTTCGTAGTTTCATTTTCTCTTTCTTGAGTCATAGGAAACACCGTACTGTTAAAGGGGATCGAGGAAATACTAAGGAAAAATTTCCATGCGATGCTCAACTCAAAATCCTACACCTACCAATCCCTTCGAGTGTAGCCATTGGAAATCTCATACAGTCCACTCATATTCTTCAGTGGCAGAGACGAAGTTCTTCTGGTCTCTCAGGAATTTGTTCTGACTGAGGAGTTAGGAATTTGCCAGTGCGGATTGCCTACACAGTGAGGAACATGATAGCCATGAGGATTTTGCTACTCAAAATTCTGACCGTTGCTGTGCTATACACCAGCTGTCCCAAAATATCTATCCACCTAACGGTCATATCATTGAAGGGCATTTATGTCTTATCATGTCGGGCTGCTCCCTAGGCTATAAATAGCCGCCCCCTACAACCACTAGCTGGTTGGCTACTCCGAGAGAAACTGACACTTGTCATTTGAGAGCAACCCATCCTCTGAGGACTTTGAGCAAAAATCATCAAGTGAGGAAAAACCCAAACCCAAACACCTACAAACCCTAAGTGATTGAGCATCACTAAAGAGATTGATCCTGCGTGGATTCGACGCTTGTTACCTTTGAAGACTGTGCTTCTTCCAGACGGTTAGGCGTCATGGTCTAGAGCATCCAAGAGGAATTGTGGATCGCCGAGTGACCAAGTTTGTGAAGGTTCGGAAGTCACCTGAAGACTTACCACGAGTGATTGGACGAGGTCTGTGTGACCTTAGTTCAAGGAGAATACAGTGAGGACTTGGTGTCCTGAGCTGCGTGTTCAGGACTGGGTGTCCGGGACTGTGTGTCCTCGAGTTTAAATACTCAGCCGCTCCAACCAGACGTACAACTGAGACAGCAGTTGGAACTGGTCTACCAAATCATTGTCTTCACCAAGCTTACTGGTTCTATTCCCTCAACTCTTTCATTTCCTCATAACTGTGTTGTGTGTTTGTTCATATCTGTGTTTGAAGACTTTCTCAATTTCCTTAGTTCAATTTCTTTAGTCTGTTTGTCTTCATCCTGTTTTATCCTGTGCTTACGCTTCCTACACTCCGTGCCTGTCTTCATTTCATCATGATGACTATGCTTGTATTATATTATGTTTACTTTTGAGTACTTATTCCGCTGCTAGTAGTTCTTTGCTAAGGAATTTCCTCACCGGCAAATTCCTCAGTGAAGAATTTCATAAAAATCGCCTATTCACCCCCCCCCCTCTAGTCGGTATAACGCACTTTCAAGCTCAGAGATCCGAACATAGTTTGTCCTCAATATAGATGAAGAGTTGTCGTCTTGCTCCTCTCCTACCGCTATTTGATGGGTGATCGGCGGAGTTTTAATTTCTCTCTGGTCAGGTTTAAGCCCAATTGGATCATAGTCTGTGGCGACCCCCAGGGCGGCGATGCGATCTAGGAGCTCGTTTAAAGACGATAGCTCCGTCGGATCCAACTGCTTGGAGTATTTGGAGTCAACATGGAGGGGATTTTCGATAACCCGAGAAGTCATCGTCGGCTTAATGGCCGAACGGGCGGTCATGATGAAGCCGCCCAGTCGGAGGGTTTGGCCTGGGGCCAGTGCTCCTCCGAAGGTGACATTGTCCTTGAGAACAAGGCGAGCCATCGATCCTATCTTTTGACATCACAATGGAACTCTCAATGAAAGCACCAATGTTAGTGTCAAAACCGACGGATCTCGGGTAGGCGGTCCTGAACTATGCGTCTAAGGTCGATGGTAACAGGAGACAAGGGACACAATGTTTACCCAGGTTGGGGCCCTCTCTATGGAGGTAATACCCTACTTCCTGCTTGATTGATCTTGTTGAATATGAGTATTACAAGAGTTGATCTACCACAAGATCGTAATGGCTAAACCCTAAAAGTCTAGCCTGTCTGACTACGATTATGAGGATATATGTCTATGGACCTAGCCCTCTTGTTTATATAGACACCGGAGGGATCTAGGGTTACATAAGGTCGGTTACAGAGAAAGGAATCTTCATATTTAGTCGCCAAGCTTGCCTTCCACACCAAGGAGAGTCCCATCCGGACACTGGTAGAGTCTTTGGTCTTTGTATCTTCACAGCCCATCAGTCCGGCCCATGTCTAATAGGCCGGACGCCCGAGGACCCCTTAGTACAGGACTCCCTCAGGGTGTGTGTCCAAATTTTCATCAAACAGGCCAATATTTTTACCACATCATCTTGGTGGCATAACATTAAATCAACCAAGGTTTCATGTTTTTCTGATCATTTTTTAATTTTTTTTGGAATTAAAATGCCATGTCACTCCATGCATATGTATGCATGTGTCCATGTCGTGAGACCAATATGTTTGAAAATTCCTTCTAATTTACTGCACATGGCATTAACTCGCACACAAGTGCACAGATATGATTTTTCAAACCGTTTTGGTTAGGTGTTGCATGTAGATGTAGTTCAAATTTGAATTACGGTCATTAAATGGTTAGAAAATCACTTAAAAGTCTTTAAAAGGTCAAATGACCCCTAGAATTTTCCAAATTTTCACATGGCAGTTGTATTAGTGCATGTTAGACACAGAAAAAAATTAAAGGCCATAAGAGGAAGCTATCTCCCGTTCGTCATCAAACATGCATTGTTCCCTCTCGGAACCACGAGCCTTCTAGTGAGTTGCTCCGGTTTGTGCGGGGTGTGTGTCCAAACTTTTGTCAAACATGCCAAATTTTTTACCACATGATCTTGGTGGCATGACATTACATCAACCAAGGTTTCATGTGTTTCTAATTTTTTTTTATTTTTTAGAATTAAAATGCCATGTCACTCCATGCATACATATGCATGTGTCCATGTCGTGAGACAAATATGTTTGAAAATTCCTTCTAATTTACTGCACATGGAATTAACTCGCACACAAGTACACAAATATGATTTGTCACACCGTTATGGTTAGGCGTTGCATGTAGATGTAGTTCAAATTTGAATTAAATGGCTAGAAAATCACTTAAATGTCTTTAAAAGGTCAAATGACCTCTAGAATTTTCCAAAATTTCACACTACAGTTGTAGTAGTGCATGTTAAACGTAGAAAAAAAATTGAAGGCCGTAAGAGGAAGCTATCTCTCGTTCGTCATCAAACATGCATTGTTCCCTCTCAGAACCACGAGCCTTCTAGTGAGTTGCTCCGGTTTGTGAGGGGTGTGTGTCCAAACTTTTGTCAAACATGCCAATTTTTTTCCACATCATCTTGGTGGCATGACATTACATCAACCAAGGTTTCATGTGTTTCTGATTTTTTTTATTTTTGGAATTAAAATGCCATGTCACTCCATGCTTAATTGTGTCATAGCCGTTAGACCAATATGTTTGAAAATTCCTTCCAATTTACTGCACATGGAATTAAATTGCACACAAGTACACAAAATATGAGTTTGCAAACCGTTATGGTTAGCTGTTGCATGTACATGTAGTTCAAATTTCAATTACGGTCATTAAATGGCTAGAGAATCACTTAAATGTCTTAAAAGGTCAAATGACCCCTGAAATTTTCCAAAATTTGACATGACAGTTGTATTAGTACTACAAAATTTCTCGTACATTTAAAACACCATTCGTTGCCCATCTACTCCAAATTCGTCTTCCACAGCTAATAAAAAATATCTACAACATCACACAGAGTTATTTTCTAGGAATCGTTTGCGATGAAAATATCTGGGTCTATTTAAGTCTCCCTCCTTAAGCTTCGCCGGCTCGTCTGCTACAGTGCCGGCAACCCCCGAATCCACGAATCCCGACCCCCATTCCCGCACCCGCTTCTTGTAAAGATGATGCCGTGGAAACGCTTCGTGAAGGCCCGTACGATGGCCGCGTCCCCCCGAGCGCCGCTGCCTGCGCCGAGAGCGCGACCGCCTACGTCGAGAGTGGTGCCGCATCTGCATTGAGCGCGTCCGCTTCCGTCGAGAGAGCGTCTGCGGCAGCCGACAGGGCAGCTGCAGCAGCTGAGACGACTGCAGCTGCTGCTACAACGGCGGCTGCAAACGCCAAGAGCACTCGAGCTGCCATTTGTGCCACCGATGTCGCCCTGGCCCGGGTCGAGGCCATCCATGCCAAGATCGAGGATGCACAAGCCAAGATATTCTAGGCCACCTTGGACTCTAGCATGCAACCCACGTCTGAAAAGGCGGCGGTGGTCATGGAGCACCTGCTTCCTCATGAGGTCGCCGAGCAGGAGCTGGAGATGCAGGAGGCGACGGAGATCGAGGAGTGCCGGGAGGAGGAGTTGCGCATGGCCGAGGTCGAGGTAGAGAAGAGTATGTTCATCGAGGAATTGGCGGTGGAGTACCAATGCGAGCTCTGGCGCAGCCACTACTATGAGTACTACAACCTTGAGATCAGCGTCGAGGACGAGGACGAGGACGCAGTCGACTTCAGTAGGGGGGACGCGGAGTCCACCAACGGCGGCTTGTCGCCAGGAAAAGTCATCGACGTCTCATCTCACACCGGCGATGCATAGGCCGGTGCGACGGCCGATTTGTTAAAATTATGCGTATTTAGCTTTGTTTTTAATGTTGGTCTTTTCTTAGAGCAATGTTTAGGTCATCTGGCTCTGTTTAATTACTAAAATCACTCGATTCAGTAAGTGTGGTCTGTCTGCTGTATGCTCTTTTGTGTGCCCAAATTAGCAAGCGATGTTAAATTATGCAATGACGTACCCGGGGAAATTTCCACCAAAATTTGAATTATCAAACTCATCCCATGCGCGTAAATCAGAAGAATCGTTTGCGATGTACACAATCGTTCAAAGTGAAAGGTTCGGCAGCACCGCGCGCAAAGTTTCCCTCCACATTTCCAAAATTTTGGCCTACCGCGAAAATATCTACCCCTGCCCCCCTTCCCCACCCCCTTTTCTCCCCAACCACAAGTCAAATTTCCCCTGTTTCCTCCTTCCTTGCTTGCTAAGCTATAGCCGCTTCTTCGCTCTTGATGTCTCGCATCCTACCGCCGGGGTCGCCATGGTCTTCTTCAAAGACCTCTCCAGCGGTTCCTCATCCGGCGACGACTCGTTCACCACCCGGTTATGCCTCTCTTCTCTCTCTCAGGCTATGACTTGGTATGAATGATTTTTACCTGGCGGTCGGTTTGAGTCATTTGTTCCTCTTGTAGCCCCCTAGGACCATCAGTGGCAACGAATGGAGCGGGGTGGCTGAAGATCTATCTGCTCGTTGTCACCATCAATCTCCATGCGTGAAGCTATTTGCGTTTGATTCTGTGGATAGTGGGAGGAAGTTTCTGGCATGTGCAGAGAAGGTTAGACCCTCTTTCGTTGTTTCAAATCATTTGTTAGATGTGATTCAGACACTGTCACAGTCCCAACCCATTCATACCACACCTTCAAACAAACACATCCTAAGAGAGTGTCACAGTTTGTACCTAGTATCTTAAATTGTTGCCATCTCATCAACGGTGCCATTAGAAAATTATTTGGCACCGCTTCAGCAGTTTGTGCAGCCAACTTTGGTCCACACATCTGAGTAGCCAAACAGTAAAATAATGAATCTTTTTGGCACAAAGGAACTGGGCATCAGAGCAACTACGTGCTCCGGAGTCCGGGTCCCTATTTTTTCTGCTGCATCGGCTCGCCAGTGCAGGGCGCCGGTGCGAGATGTAGGAACAGTTGTCTTTACCCCAGTTTTGGCATACATAGTGGATGGCCTTAGTGCTATTAGTTCTATGTTACTAAAATTGTGCATGTACACACCTGTTAGTATCAATTTGCTGTCATCCAAACACTATCGCTATGCTGTTGTAGTTATATTTGCCTTCCTCATAAAATGTTCAATTTGTTATTTATTGTACATGAGTAAGAATTTGTAGTGTCGTTGTAGTTAATTATAGCTTTTGATGTTCCAGAATTTGGTTATTGTCTCAGTACCAATTATTTCATTTGCACATTGATCTTCTTGAGAAGATATGTCATAATTAACATGTTTCTTCAATTTTTCAAAATAAGCATTGGTGATTTTCTATGTTGCTATAAACCCATTTCCCCTACAATTGTTACTGATCTAGTTTTAAATATTATAGGATGAATGTAAGTATTCTTACTTGGAGTGGGTTGATCAAGAGTGGCCATAGTCTTTGAAGATGTGCCTAGCGAAGCTCTGGGGCAAGTATGAGGAAGAGAACAGACGTAGGCTTAGAGAAACTGTTGTCAACGCTGAAGAATATTCAAAGATGCGGGCTAAAAAGTTGAAGGTGAAGAATGGGCTCAGATTTTTTTTAAATCAGACTTCGCTAAGATGGTGTTGGCAAAGGAGGAGGCACTTTCCCAGTTGGCCCGTGCAAAACAGGTTCTTACTGAACTGAAAGCAGAGGTCGATAAGACAAGCCTGGATGATCTCGATTAGGGAAATGAATATATTGTTCTAATGAAGTTGAACTAGCTATATGTTGTACCATGCTATTTTCATGTAGCTACCGTACTGTGATGTTATAATATATTTATGTGCCTGATATGAAATTGGCAAACAGCTGTTCGATATGAAATGTGAATTTGCATAATACTGGAATTATTAATTGTAAACTAATAAACCTGCTAAATGTGTCATGGACCTTTGCAAACGGTTCTAGCAGTAAAATCGCTTGCGACGGATAGCCCAATGCCACACAGTTTTCTTCATCAAATTGTGTGTGATATAGTTGATAAAAGCAAACAGTCAACCAAGGCAGACCATATGTGATAGTTACACCTTTCACACGCAAGCCTACAAATAAAACTGTGTGGGATGTACGTATGAATGGAAACATTTTCCCTGGATTGACTGTGTGGGATGTACATAAGAACGGAAACATATTGCTTGGATTGACCGTGTGTGATATACATACGAACGGAAATGTTTTTCTGGGATTCACCGTGTGGGATGTACATACCTACAGAAATGATTTTCTCGGATTGCCATGTGGGATGTACATACCTACGGAAATGATTGCGTTTCGATGCCTTGCCCGATCGCACATGGCCCCAGCCTGTGTCCCAGGAGGGCCTATCCCCGACGATTTTTGGGTCATGTGGGAAGGTCCCCCTATCGTCCACACTCACTTGGCGACGGTTCCAAATGCTGTCGCGGAAAGGGGTTAAAAACCGTTTGTTTAGGACCGATGCGCACCAGTGTTCATTAAAAGAACTTGCATGACATCTTTTGTCCTACCCTCCCGTGGCAGCGGGGTCCATATTGGAAACTAAGGGATATTACAGCCTCCTTTTAATAGAGAACCAGAACAAAGCATTAACACATAGTGAATACATGAACTCCTCAAACTAAGGTCATCACCGGGAGTGGGCCCGGTTATTGTCACACCGGGGTTGCCGGATCATAACATGTAGTAGGTGACCAGAACTTGCAAGATCGGATCTAGAACATGGATATAATGATGAATTCATAAACGGTTCAGATCTGAAATCATGGCACCCAGTCCCAAAGTGACAAGCATTAAGCATAGCAAAGTCATAGCAACATCAATCTAAGAACATAGTGGATACTAGGGATCAGGCCCTAACAAAACTAACTTGATTACATGATGAATCTCATCCAACTTCTCACCGACCAGCGAGCCTACGAAGGAATTACTCACTCCCGGTGGGGAGCATCATGGAATTGGCGATGGAGAAGGGTTGGTGATGACGAAGAATGAAGACCCCCCTCTCCGGAGCCCCAAACAGACTCTAAATCTGCCCTCCTGAGGAAGAACAGGGCTTGGCGGTGGCTTCGTCTCGTGGTTCACGATAATTCTTTCTCCCTCATTTTTTCTCCGAAAATAGGAATTTATAGTGTCAGGGTTGAGGTTTGCGGGGCCACCAGGTGGGTTCAACCCACCTGGGCGCGCCAGGAGAGGGGGGCGCACCCTGGTGGGTTGTGCCCACCCAGGGGCCCCTCTCCGGTAGGTCTTGGCTCCAGAAATTCTTATATATTATATAAAAATTCCTCAAAAAGTTTCATTCCATTCTGAGAACTTTTATTCCGGCACAAAAACAACACGATGGTAGTTCTGCTGAAAACAGCGTCAGTCCGGGGTTGGTTTCAATCAAATCATGCAAATTAGAGTCCAAAACAAGGGGAAAAGCATGGGGAAAAGTAGATACGTTGGAGGTGTATCAATTCCCCCAAGCTTAAACATTTTCTTGTACTCAAGCAATTCAGTTGATAAACTGAAAGTGAGAAAGAAAAACTTTTACAAACTCTTTTGCTCTTGTTTGCATAAATAAGCTTAAACAGCACCCAGGTTTTTAGCCAACATAATAACTAACCATGCCGACAATAACTCTTAAAGATTATAATGACTCATATCAATGACATAGTCAGCTAGCGAGCAATAATAAGATATCTCAAACATCAACACATTGTCAAAACAACCATGATATAATATGACAATAATGGTATCTCGCTAGCCCTTTCTGAGACCATAAAACATAAATGCATAGCACCTCCAAAGTTCAAGCAGCGACTAAACATTGTAATTCATGGTAGAAAAGATCCAGTCATGATGCACCTAACATTAGCTACACACAATGCATAAATCATGACCGCTGTGCTCTACTCAGTTTCTGGCGCTTGTTTTAGAAGGTGATGACACAACATAAAAGTAAATAGATAGTCCCTTCACAGAGGGAAGTAGTGATTTGCAGAGGTGCCAGAGCTCAATTTTTAAAACGGAGGTAAATGAAATTTTGAGACATGCACCCTTCTCATTTACTTCACGACTATCAGTTATCAACATCTTTCATGCTAAGCACGCTAGTGGCAGTTCCCAAGCAATAAAAGTAAAGGTTTACTCCCCCTCCACCAACAATCACACTCCACGGCTTGTCCGAAACAACGGGTGCCGTCCAAACCAACAATAGACCCTGGGGAGTTTTGTTTAATTATTTGCATTTTTTAGATCGGGACTGGGAATCCCTATTACCGCCCATTTCCTCGTGCGATGGCGAGTGGATAAACACTCGACCTGAGAATAGCCCGCTTAGCATGGAAGATACCGACCACCTCGTGTCATTCCATGAACGATCCAAGCACACAAAACGGATAAATTTTTAGAAGTTTTTTTAGAGGTGGCGGATGCAAATTTACTTAGGACGACAGGGTAATACCGTATATAGGTAGGTATGGTGGACTCATCTGGAATAACTTTGGGTTCAAGATTTTTGATGTACAAGTAGAATCCCCACTTAGTACAGGCGAAGGCTATCAATTTAGATTGAGAAGCGGCCAGCTAGAGAGCAACAACGATTATAACCATGCATTATGCATAAGTAACATTGGACACTAGCATGATTAGGATATGAAAACCATGAACATAAACATTATAGAGGCTATGTTAGTTTTGATTCAACTACATGCATGAACATGTGCCAAGTCAAGCCACTTGAACATTCAGAGGAGGATACCATATCATCATACTACATCACAATCATCTTAACGCTATGTTGATATCCAAGATAAATCATTATTAACTCCCAGCTACTTATGCATGGCATGGGAAACTATAATATCTAATTGTCATTGCAAACATGTTTAATCATAATGGGATGAATCATGGGTACTAGGTTAAACATATTTACACAGACAGAACAAGTCGAGTTCATACCAGTTTCTCTTTGCCACGGTCAGTTCATCGAATGTCGTCATTATTGCCTTTCACTTGCACGGCCGAATGATATGAAGATAATAATAGTGCAAGAGTGCCATGGACTAAGCTGGAATCTGCAAACATTTTATTCAACATGAGAAGACAAGGTAAAATGGGCTCTTTATTAGTTCAACAATTATTCATATGAGAGCCACTCAACATTTTCATCATGGTCTTCTCCTCGGTACAACTCGAATAAAAGAAAAGAAATTTAGAGAAACACACTAAAATATTTTTGGAGTTTTTGGTCTTCTTTAGCAAGAAAATAAAGGAAAAGCAAAAACGAGAAAACCTATTTACATGAGAAAGCTCCCAACAAGCAAAAGAAGAACAAGGAAATCTTTTTGGATTTTCTTTTTAGTACTGCTACTAAGCATGCATAGAAAGTAAATTTACTACAACTATTTTTTTTGTTTTTTCTAAAGTTTTTCAAACACACAAGAAGAAAGCAAGAAAATAAATCTAAGCATGGATGATACAATGAAAAAGTGTGGACACCGACAAATGGAATAAGTGAACATGAATGTAATGTCGGTGGGAGACATGTACTCCCCCAAGCTTAGGCTTTTGGCCTAACTTGGTAGTGAATTAGTATCGTGGATGGTAGTAGGGATCCTGAGGAGCAGGCATCCACTGATCCCACTATGGAGGCTCCTCCTGTGCTGCCTCCTCAGTAGCCTGAGCGTTTTGATAGGCGATGATGTCTGTAGGCATAATCCTATATCCGCTCCTGGCAACAGGATCAAACAAAGCAGGAGCAGGCAATGGAATAACATCACGAGTCCTCACACTAAAAACCAGGTTATACGGAATAGGGATGTGATCGATATCGGTAAAATGGTGGTGATCCATGGCTGCACGGTCTAGGTAAACTTTGGTAAGAGGGAAATCATGAGGGCGTATCTCAACCTCGAAGTGAGCCGCCAAATGAGTAGCATAAATCCCACAATGTATTTTGCCCTGAGTTTTATTAAGATGGAGGTGATGAGCCACAATAGCTCCCAGCTATGCATGTTGTCGCCCTCCAGTGCACGACGTAAAACAACAAGTTCTGGTGAACTAAGTGCACCCACCTTCTCCCTAGCAAGCAAACATTTGGCAATAAAAAGTGCAAAGTAACGAACAGCGGGAAAATGTAAGCCAACGATAGTGATGGCTGACACTCCTCTCTCATCACCCATTGTCAGAGTGCGATAAAAGGCCTCAAACTCGGCCGGCCTATGCTTAGCCAAGCTCCCATCAGACGGGATCATGAATATGTCACAAAACACAGTAAGTGGTATCTGATGGTTTTCAGCATATAAATCAAAGCTCACTTCAGGAGGATCATTTCTAGGCAAGAAAGTAAAGCTCTGAACCAAGATGTTTGTGAGGATGTGGTGCTGGTCACACTCATCTGCGATGAAGTCGGTGAGGCCGGCATTAGTAATATATTGCATGAACTCCTCAAGAATTCCAACCTCTTTTAGGAACTGGGTGTGCAGCTATTCACACGGCCGTACTTCCGCCAACCTCCGAGGGTGGATATCATTGTTAGAAGACTCCCCAATAACAACCTTAGAGTTCTTCTTAGAGCCAAACTTCCTGAAGATATTCATGTCTGCATACAATTTTCTGAAAATAAAATTTTTGGAGTGACAAAAATTTGTCAACAAAACTTTTAAGATTGATAGAAACTACTCATACGGATACATAGAAGCCATAGCAAGCATTCAAACTACTTAGAACACTAAGAATTCAACATGCAAGCACATCTACAGCAGCACCAAGAGTAGCTAATTATTCAAAGTATAAGCCACTAAAACAAAAATAATTGGGCAAATGGTGGAGTCACATACCAAGCAACAATCCCCCGAAACAGTTTCGGAAACGGAGCTTCGAGCAAAGAGATCGAAATCCGCGGGTTTGAGCTCAAGAACACGGGAGAGAGAGCAATGGGGATTTTTTTCTGGAGGTAAGTGATGATGTGGTATGAAGAGGTAAGTGAGGGGGCCACGCGGGAACCACAACCCACCAGGGCACGCCTGGGGGTGCTGGCGTGCACAGGTGGGTTGTGCCCACCTGGTGCACGTCCCTCTGATGTTTATTGCACCAAAAATTCTCAAATATTCAGAAAAATCGTATTTAATTTTCAGGGCATTCTGAGAACTTTTATTTTTGGGTAATTTTTTTATTGCATGGGAAATTCAGAAAACAGACAAAACATGGCATTTTATTTTATTTAACTGATAAAAACAGAAAATTAAAAGTAGGGACAAAAGGTAGTGCTTACTAAATTCATCAACTTCACACCGTTCAAAAATGATCCATTAATAAGGTTGATCAAGTCTTATTAACAACCACTTTCGATTAGCATGAAACCGAAAAACTTCCGTAAATCACTAGGTTACCTCAATGGGGATATGCATTTCCCCAACAATAAGCATTTCATATTTCTTTTTGACAGTAGGTAGAGGTATTTGAAAACTTCCAATAGTGATTGTTGGAGATTTTTCAATAACATTAATACCATTCACTTGGAATTGTTTCTTCGCAAAATGCACCGTATGCTCATTACCATTAATATGAAAAGTGACCTTGCTTTTATTGCAATCAATAATAGCCCCTGCAGTACTCAAGAAGGGTCTACCAAGTATAATCGACATGTTGTCGTCCTTGGGCATCTCAAGTATAACAAAGTCAGTCAAAATAGTAACATTAGCAACAACAACAGGCACATCCTCACAGATACGATAGGTATGGCAGTTGATTTGTCATCCATTTGCAAAGATATTTCAGTAGGTGTGAGTTTATTCAAGTCAAGTCTTTTATATAAAGAGAAATGCATAACACTAACACCAGCTCCTAAATCACACAAAGGAGTTTTCACATAATTCTTTTTGATAGAGCAAGGTATAGTTGGTATTCCCGGATCTCCAAGTTTCTTAGGTACTCCATCCTTAAAAGTATAATTAGCAAGCATAGTGGAGATTTCAACTTACAGTATTTTTCTCTTATTTGTTTTGATGCCTTTCATATATTTTTCATAAGGAGGCATTTTCAAGATATCACTCAAGCGAGTACGCAAAAAGACTGGCCTCAGCATTTCAGCAAAGCGTTCAAATTCTTCATCATCATTCTTTTTAGTTGACTTGGGTGGAAAAGGCATAGGTTTTTGAACCCACGGTTCTCTTTCTTTACCGTGTTTTCTAACCACAAAGTCTCTTTTGTCATATGTTTTGTTCTTAGCTTGTGGGTTATCAAGATCAATAGGTCGTTGCATCTCAACATCATTATCTGGTTCTTTATCATTGGTTGGTTGAGAGTCTTCATGAACCAAATCATTAACTCTTTCATTATCAGTAGGTGAGTGTTCATTGCCAGATTGAGTTTCAACATCAGAGATAGAAATTTCATTATCATTATCAGGAGGTTTCTCTATTTCAGGTTCACTGGGAGTGTGCAAAGTCTTATCATTTTTCTTTTTCTTCATAGAAGGACTAGGTGCACTAGTGTTAGCTCTTTGTGAATCTTGTTCAATTATTTTAGGGTGTCCCTCAGGATAAAGTGATTCCTCAGTCATTTTACCTCATCTACTTGCAACTCTAATAGCAAAGTGATGCATATTGTGATTCATTTCATCAAGCAATTCTCTTAGAGATTTAGCAACTTGTTCTAATTGAGTTTGAACCATAGAAGCATGTTTTCCAACACCTCTAACATCATTTGATATTCTAAATAACAAGTCACTCAAGCGACCAATCATATCAGAATTATATTTCAATTGTTTCATAACATTTGCATTGAAGTGATCTTGTTTTCTAATATAGTTTTCAAACTCATAAAGGCATTGACTAGGATGCATATTGTGGGGATTATCATTACATTGAACTTCATAAGAGAATTTACCTCTACCACCTTAGGCAGTGGTGGTGTATTAAGCCCATGTATTTCTTCAATTGGAGGTAAAATTTTAACATCCTCAACTTTAATACCTTCATAGATTTCTTTCCTCTTACATATCTTCAGGACTGAGATATAATATACCCCTATTCTTTGGAGTGGGTTTAGGCGGTGGTTCAGGATAGTCCAATCATCATAATTTTTCAATATGATATTCAATAATTCTTCAGCTTGTCCAACAGTTCGTTCCCAGAAAACACAACCAGCACAACTATCTAGGAAGTCCCTAGAAGCATCGGTTAGTCCATTATAGACGATATCAAGTATTTCATTTTTCTTAAGAGGATGATCAGGAAAAGCATTAAGTAACTGGCAAATCCTCCCCCAAGCTTGTGGGAGACTCTCTTCTTTAGTTTGCAGAAAGTTAAATATTTCTTGTAAGGCAGCTTGTTTCATATGAGCACGCAAATATTTTTTAGAGAAGTAATATATCATATCCTGGGGACTACGCACACAACCAGGAGCAAGAGTGTTGTACCAAGATTTAGCATCACCCTTTAATGAGAAAGGAAATAATTCGAGAATAAAGTAATAGCGAGTTTTCTCATCATGAGTAAAAAGGGTGGCTATGTCATTCAACTTAGTAAGATGTGCCACAACAGTTTCAGTTTCATAACCATGGAAAGGATCAGATTCAACCAGAGCAATTGACTCTGGGTCGACAGAGAATTCATAATCCTTATCATCAATGAAGATAGGTGAAGTAGCAAACTTAGGATCACATTTCATTCTAGCATTCAGAGATTTTTCTTTATACTTGTGTAGTAATTTCTCTAGATCATCTCTATCATTGCAAGCAAGAATATCGCTAGTTGTTTCTTCACTTATAACATAACCTTCCGGTACCTTAGGCAATTCATATCTGGGAGGGCTAGTTTTAGCAGGAGTTTCAGTTTCAAGCTCATCATCAGATTCAACAACATCATGTTGTATAACTCTAGCAATTCACTACTGCAGGATGCTGCTAACGCGACACTACGATCAGAGACCCTTCGACGAAACTGTGTGTGATGCAATAATCGCAAACGGTGGTGTAAAAAATTTGTCAAAAAAGGTGCAAAACGTTTGCGATGGAGGATACATCAAACATGGTTCGTATTTTAGTTGCATGTGCGATTCAAGGCATACGGTTCAGTTCAACTATCCATTTTCGATGAGGAGGAACAAAAGAAATGGGCCGCCAGATGAAGGTGTGTGCGATGTACAACATATGGTTCACTCGGATGAACTGTTTTTTGATTAGGCAACACAAAAGAAACAATCAGCCAGATCAAGGTGTGTGCGATGTACAACATACAGTTCACTCGGATTAACTGTTTGTGATTAGGCAACACAAAAGAAACGGTCAGCTAGATCAAGGTGTGTGCGATATACGGCATGCGGTTCAATCGGATGAACTGTTTGCATTGAGACAAGAGAACAGAAACGACTCAATATAACAAATACCATAAATATTGCAAGGTTCAAATTCAAAGATTACAACGCCCAAATTCAAACATTGCAAACTGATACGTCCATTTTGCATCATGCTTTTATATCGATATTTATTGCATTATGGGCTGTTATTACACATTATGTCACAATACTTATGCCTATTCTCTCTTATTTTACAAGGTTTACATAAAGAGGGAGAATGCTGGCAGCTGGGATTCTAGGATGGAAAAGGAGCAAATATTAGAGACCTATTCTGCACAGCTCCAAAAGTCCTGAAAGTTCACGGAAGTTATTTTCAGAATATATAAAAAATACTGAGCACAAGAAGTACCAGAGGGGGGCCACTCACCAGCCACGAGGGTGGGGGGCGCGCCCTACCCCCTGGGCGCGCCCCCCTGCCTCATGGGCCCCTGGAGGCTCTCCGATGCCCATCTTCTGCTATATGGAGTCTTTCATTGAGGAAAAAAATCATAAGCAAGCTTTTGGGATGAGACTCCGCTGCCATGAGGCGGAACCTTGGCGAAACCAATCTAGGGCTCTCGCGGAGCTGTTCTGCCGGGGAAACTTCCCTCCGGGAGGGGGAAATCATCACCATCATCATCACCAATGCTCCTCTCATCGGGAGGGGGCCAATCTCCATCAACATCTTCACCAGCACCATCTCCTCTCAAACCCTAGTTCATCTCATGTATCCAATTCTTGTCTCTAAGTCTGGGATTGGTACCTGTAGGTTGCTAGTAGTGTTGACTACTCCTTGAAGTTGATGCTAGTTGGTTTACTTGGTGGAAGATCATATGTTCAGATCCTATATGCACATTAATACCCCTCTGATTATGAACATGAATATGCTTTGTGAGTAGTTACGTTTGTTCCTGAGGACATGGGAGAAGTCTTGCTATAAGTAGTCATGTGAATTTGGTATTCGTTCGATATTTTGATGAGATGTATGTTGTCTCTCCTCTAGTGGTGTTATGTGAACGTCGACTACATGACACTTCACCATTATTTGGGACTAGAGGAAGGAATTGGGAAGTAATAAGTAGATGATGGGTTGCTAGAGTGACAAAAGCTTAAAACCTAGTTTATGTGTTGCTTCGTAAGGGGCTGATTTGGATCCATATGTTTCATGCTATGGTTAGGTTTACCTTAATACTTTTGTTGCAGTTGCGGATGCTTGTAATAGAGGTTAATCATAATTGGGATGCTTGTCCAAGTAAGGATAGTACCCAAGCACCGGTCCACCCACGTACCAAATTATCAAAGTACCGAACGTGAATCATATGAATGTGATGAAAACTAGCTTGACAATAATCCCCATGTGTCCTCGGGAGCTCTTTTCTCTATATAAGAGTTTGTCCAGGCTTGTCCTTTGCTACAAAAAGGATTGGGCCACCTTGCTGCACTTTATTTACTTTATTTACTTGTTGCTCGTTACAAATTATCTCATCACAAAACTATCTATTACCTATAATTTCAGTGCTTGCAGAGAATACCTTGCTGAAAACCGCTTATCATTTCCTTCTGCTCCTTGTTGGGTTTGACACTCTTACTTATCGAAAGGACTATGATAGACCCCCTATACTTGTGGGTCATCAAGACTCTTTTTTGGTGCCATTGCTGGGGAGTGAAGCGCCTTTGGTAGGTGGAATTTGGTAAGGAAAAAATTTATATAGTGTGCTGAAATTTACTGTCACTTGTTACTATGGAAAGTAATCCTTTGAGGGGCTTGTTCGGGGTATCTTCACCCCGACCAGTAGATCAAAGAGTTGCTCCTCAACCTACTGAACCTACTGAAAATGAAAATGTCTACTTTGAAATTCCTTCAGGTATGATAGGAAAACTGCTAGCTAATCCTTTTGCAGGAGATGGAACATTACATCCTGATGAGCACCTAATATATGTGGATGAAGTTTATGGATTATTTAAGCTTGCAGGTATGCCCGATGATGTTATCAAGAAGAAGGCCTTCCCTTTATCTTTGGAGGGAGATGCATTGACATGGTATAGGCTATGTGATGATATGGGATCATGGAACTACAAACGACTGAAATTGGAATTTCATCAGAAGTTTTATCCTATGCATCTTGTTCATCGTGATTGTAATTATATATATAATTTTTGGCCTCGCGAAGGAGAAAGCATCGCTCAAGCTTGGGGGAGGCTTAAATCAATGTTATATTCATTCCCCAATCATGAGCTCAAGAGAAATGGTTATCCAAAATTTTAATGCTCGGCTTCCTGATAATAATCGCACCATGCTTGATACTTCTTGTGCTGGCTCTTTTATGATGAAGACTATTGAATTCAAATGGGATTTATTGGAAAGAATTAAACGCAACTCTGAAGATTGGGATCTCGATGAAGGTAAGGAGTCAGGTATGACACCTAAGTTTGATTGTGTTAAATCTTTTATGGGTACCGATGTTTTCCGTAAATTTAGTACTAAATATGGACTTGACTCTGAGATAGTAGCTTATTTCTGTGAATCTTTTGCTAATCATGTTGATCTCCCTAAGGAGAAGTGGTTTAAATATAATCCTCCCATTGAAGTAAAAGTAGTTGCACCTATTAAAGTTGAAAAAAAGACTATCACTTATAATGATCCTATTGTTCCTACTGCTTATGTTGAGAAACCACCTTTTCTTGTTAGGATAAAAGATCATGCTAAAGCTTCAACTGTGGTTTGTAAAAGCAATATTAGAACCTATACACCTCCTGATCAAGTTAAAGTTGAACCCAATATTGCTATTGTTAAGGATCTCTTGGCTGATAATATTGATGGGCATGTTATTTATTTCCATGATGAAACTGCTAGAATTGCTAAACCTTGTGCTAAAGATAAAATTAGACCTGTGGTAGGCATGCCTGTTATTTCTGTTAAAATAGGAGATCATTGTTATCATGGCTTGTGTGATATGGGTGCTAGTGCTAGTGCAATACCTATTGACTTATACAGAGAAATTATGCATGATATTGCACCTGCTGAGTTAGAAGATATTGATGTCACAATTAAACTTGCCAATAGAGATACTATTTCACCAATTGGGATTGTTAAACATGTTGAAGTCTTGTGTGGGAAAACTAATATATCCTGCTGATTTTCTTGTTCTTGGTTCCCCACAAGATAGCTTTTGTCCCATTATATTTGGTAGACCCTTCTTAAACACTGTTAATGCTAGGATAGACTACAAAAAGGATGTTGTTACTATTGGTTTAGGTAATATGTCTCATGAGTTCAACTTTTCTATATTTCGTAGACAACACCGTGAAGAGGAACTGCCTAGTAAAGATGAAACTATTGGTCTTGCTTCTATTGTCGTACCTCCTAGTGATCCTTTAGAACAATATTTGCTAGACCATGAAAATGATATGTTTATGAATGAAAGAAGGGAATTAGATGAAGTATTCTTTAAACAGGTATAATCTATCCCGTTGCTGATAGTCAGTGGGTAAGTCCTGTCCATTGTGTTCCTAAGAAGGGAGGTATTACTATCGTTCCTAATGATAAAGATGAATTGATTCCGCAAAGAATTATTACAGGTTATAGGATGGTAATTCATTTCCGCAAATTAAATAAGGCTACTAAAAAAGATCATTACCCCTTACCTTTCATTGATCAAATGCTAGAAAGATTATCCAAACATACACATTTTTGCTTTCTAGATGGTTATTCTGGTTTCTCTCAGATACTTATGTCAGCTGATGATCAATCAAAGACCACTTTTACTTGCCCTTTCGGTACTTTTGCTTATAGACGTATGCATTTTGGTTTATGTAACACACCTGCTACCTTTCAAAGATGCATGATGGCTATATTCTCTGACTTTTGTGAAAAGATTTGTAAGGTTTTCATGGACGATTTCTCCGTTTATGGATCCTCTTTTGATGATTTCTTAAGCAACCTTGATCGAGTTTTGCAGAGATGTGAAGAAACTAACCTTGTCTTGAATTGGGAGAAGTGCCACTTTATGGTTAATGAAGGTATTATCTTGGGGCATAAAATTTCTAAAAGGGGCATTGAAGTTGATAAAGCTAAAGTTGATGCTATTCAAAAGATGTCGTATCCCAAGGACATCAAAGATATAAGAAGTTTCCTTGGTCATGCCGGCTTTTATCGGAGGTTCATTAAGGACTTCTCAAAAATTTCTTGGCCTCTAACCAATTTATTACAAAAAGATATACCATTCGTCTTTGATGATTATTGTGTAGAAGCATTTGAAATATTTAAGAAAGCATTAATCTCTGCACCTATCGTTCAACCACCTGATTGGAATTTACCTTTTGAAATTATATGCGATGCTAGTGATTATGTTGTAGGTGCTGTTCTAGGGAAAAGAGTTGATAAGAAATTAAATGTTATTCAATATGCTATTAAAACTCTAGACAATGCCCAGAGAAATTATGCCGCTACTGAAAAGGAATTCTTAGCAGTTGTATTTGCTTGTGATAAGTTCAGACCTTATATTGTTGATTCTAAAGTAACTATTCACACTGATCATGCTGCTATTAAATATCTTATGGAAAAGAAAGATGCTAAACCTAGATTTATTAGATGGGTTCTCTTGCTACAAGAATTTGATTTGCAAATTATTGATAAAAAGGGAGCTGAGAACCCCGTTGCAGATAACTTGTCTAGGTTAGAAACTGTTCTTGATGACCCACTACTGATAACCCACAAGTATAGGGGATTGCAACAGTTTTCGAGGGTAGAGTATTCAACCCAAATTTATTGATTTGACACAAGGGGAGCCAAAGAATATTCTCAAGTATTAGCAGTTGAGTTGTCAATTCAACCACACCTGGAAACTTAATATCTGCAGCAAAGTATTTAGTAGCAAAGTAATATGATAGTAATGGTAACGGTAGCAAAAGGTAACAGTAGCAAATGTAATGTTTTTGGTATTTTGTAGTGATGATAACAATAGCAAGGGAAAAGTAAATAAGTGAAGAACAATATATGGAAAGCTCGTAGGCAATGGATCGGTGATGGAGAATTATGCCGAATGCGGTTCATCATGTAACAGTCCTAACCTAGGGTGACACAGAACTAGCTCCAATTCATCAATTTAATGTAGGCATGTATTCTGAATATAGTCATACGTGCTTACGGAAAATAACTTGCATGACATCTTTTGTCCTACCCTCCCGTGGCAGCGGGGTCCTATTGGAAACTAAGGGATATTAAGGCCTCCTTTTAATAGAGTATAGAAACAAAGCATTAGCACATAGTGAATACATGAACTCCTCAAACTACGGTCATCACCGGTAAGTATCCCGATTATTGTCACTTCGGGGTTAACGGATCATAGCACATAATAGGTGACTATAGACTTGCAAGATAGGATCAAGAACTCTCATATATTGATGAAAACATAATAGGTTCAGATCCGAAATCATGGCACTCGGGCCCTAGTGACAAGCATTAAGCATAGCAAAGTCATAACAACATCAATCTCAGAACATAGTGGATACTAGGGATCAAACCCTAACAAAACTAACTCGATTACATGATAGATCGCATCCAACCCATCACCGTCCAGCAAGCCAATGATGGAATTACTCACGCACGGCGGTGAGCATCATGAAATTGGTGATGGAGGAGGTTGATGAGGACGATGGCGACGGATTCCCCTCTCTGGAGCCCCGAACGGACTCCAAATCAGCCCTCCTGTGAGGTTTTAGGGCTTGGCGGTGGCTCCGTATCGTAAAACACGATGATTTCTTCTCTTTGATTTTTTCTCCCCGAAAGCAAATATATAGAGTTGGTCTTGAGGTCGGAGGAGCTCCAGGGGGCCCACGAGGTAGGGGGCGCGCCCTAGGGGGGGCAGGCGCGCCCCCCACCCTCGTGGACAGGTGGTGGGCCCCTGGTCTTCATCTTTTACAGGTATTTTTTATATTTTATGAATAGATGTTCTGTGAAGTTTCAGGTCATTCCAAGAACTTTTGTTTCTGCACATAAATAACACCATGGTAATTCTGATGAAAACAGTGTCAGTCCCGGTTAGTTCCATTCAAATCATGCAAGTTAGAGTCCAAAACAAGGGCAAAAGTGTTTGGAAAAGTAGATACGACGGAGACGTATCAACTCCCCCAAGCTTAAACCTTTGCTTGTCCTCAAGCAATTCAGTTGACAAACTGAAAGTGATAAAGAAAAACTTTTACAAACTCTGTTTGCTCTTGTTGTTGTAAATATGTAAAGCCAGCATTCAAGTTTTCAGCAAAGATTATGACTAACCACATTCAGAATAATGCTTAGGTCTCAAGTTTACTCATATCAATGGCATAATCAACTAGCGAGCAATAATAATAAATCTCGAACGACAACACTTTCTCAAAACAATCATGATATAATATAACAAGATGGTATCTCGCTAGCCCTTTCTGAGACCGCAAAACATAAATGCAGAGAACCTTTAAAGATCAAGGACTGACTAGACATTGTAATTCATGGTAAAAGAGATCCAATCAAGTCATACTCAATGTAAACTAATAGTAATGAATGCAAATGAGAGCAGTGCTCTCCAACTGGTGCTTTTTAATAAGAGGATGATGACTCAGCATAAAAGTAAATAGATAGGCCCTTCGCAGAGGCAAGCAGGGATTTGTAGAGGTGCCAGAGCTCAGTTTTGAAATAGAGATGAATAATATTTTTGAGCGGTATACTTTCATTGTCAACATAACAACCAAGAGATGGCGATATCTTCCATGCTACACACATTATAGGCGGTTCCCAAACAGAATGGTAAAGTTTATACTCCCCCTTCCACCAACAAGCATCAATCCATGGCTTTGCTCGAAACAACGAGTGCCTCCAACTAACAAGAGTCCCAGGGGGAGTTTTGTTTGCAATTATTTTGATTTAGTTTGCATAAAGCATGGGACTGGGCATCTCGGTGACCAGCCACTTTCTCGTGAGTGAGGAGCGGAGTCCACTCCTCTTGTGAATAACCCGCCTAACATGGAAGATACGGACAGCCCTAGTTGATACATGAGCTATTCGAGCATACAAAACAGGATATTTATTTGAAGGTTTAGAGTTTGGCACATACAAATTTACTTGGAACGGCAGGTAGATACCGTATATAGGTAGGTATGGTGGACTCATATGGAATAACTTTGGGGTTTATGGAGTTGGATGCACAAGCAGTATTCCCGCTTAGTACAGGTGAAGGCTAGCAAAAGACTGGGAAGCGACCAGCTAGAGAGCGACAACAGTCATGAACATGCATTAAAATTAATCAACACCAAATGCAAGCATGAGTAGGATATAATCCACCATGAACATAAATATCGTGAAGGCTATGTTGATTTTGTTTCAACTACATGCGTGAACATGTGCCAAGTCAAGTCACTTAAATCATTCAGAGGAGGATACCACCCTATCATACCACATCACAACCATTTTAATAGCATGTTGGCACGCAAGGTAAACCATTATAACTCATAGCTAATCAAGCACGGCACAAGAAACTATGATCTCTAGTTGTCATTGCAAACATGTTTATTCGTAATAGGCTGAATCAGGAACGATGAACTAATCATATTTACAAAAACAAAAGAGGTCGAGTTCATACCAGCCTTTGTCATCTCAGTCAGTCCATCATATATCGTCATAATTGCCTTTCACTTGCACGGCCGAATGATGTGAACAATAATAATAGTGCGAGTGCATTGGACTAAGCTGGAATCTGCAAGCATTCAATAAACAGGAGAAGACAAGGCAATATGGGCTCTTTTGTCAGATCAAAAATTATGCATATAAGAGCCACTTCAAAAATTTAATTATGGTCTTCTCCTATCGACCCTCAAAGGAAAGAAAAGAAATAAAACTATTTACATGGGAAAGCTCCCAACAAGCAAAATAAGAACATGAAATATTTTTGGGTTTTCTTTTTAATTACGACTACAAGCATGGAAATTAAAACTAGCTAAAAACTACAACTAATTTTTTTTGGTTTTTCTTAAGGTTTATTAAACACACAAGAAGAAAGCATAAAAAGGAAAATAAACTAGCATGGATGATACAATGAAAAAGTATGAGCACCGACATCTAGCAATGAGTGTGTGAACATAAATGTAATGTCGATGGGAAACACGTACTCCCCCAAGCTTAGGATTTTTGCCTAAGTTGGTCTATGGCCATGGCTGGCCTGGCGGATATCCATAATAGTAGTTGGGGTCGTTTTGCATTGAAGAAGACTCTGATTGCCACTGGTTGGCAATCATCTCCGGACCCCACTGGTAATTAGACTGTCGTGGAGGATCAACTTGTGGTTCCGACTCTGGCTCTGCGGCTAGTGCAGGGTTCCGGTAGGCGTGAATGTCCTCCGGCGAGACAAGGTATTGGCCTGCAGATAAATAAAACAAGGAAGGAGGAGGCAGGGTAATAGTCTCGGGATGATGTTTATGAAAGAACAATTTGTATTTAAGCTCCCCTTCCCTATTCTTTATAATGAAATCATGTGCTACCATACTCTTATAATCTAAATAAACATGAGGCAACAATTTTTCTTCCTTCTCATAATGCCTAATAGGTATGTTAAAATGTGCAGCTAGGCGTGAAGCATAGATACCCCCAAATATGGGGCCCTTTGTACGGTTCAGACTCAACCATTTAGCAATAATACCGCCCATACTCACAGAGTTATCATAGAATAAACCATGGAACAAAATAATAATATCAGGAACACTAAGGTTTCCATAGTTTCCGTGACCAATTAAGTAACAACTAGCCAATATTGCAAAGTAGCGTAAAACAGGAAAATGTATGCTAGTGATTCGTGCATCGGAAACCTTCCTCGTTTCCCCTACGGTGATGGTATCAATAAACCCATCCACATCGTCATGATGTGGTTCCTCTATTTTTCCCTCGAAAGGGATCAAACAAACCCGACAAAAATCATAAAGTGACATCTTCTTAACCACATCATATAAATGAAACTCTACTGAAGGAGGTGATTCCCTAGGATAATAGTAGAAGTTTTGCACAAAAGTATTGCTGGGTAAGAGATACTGTTCGTGTTGGTCATGGAGGAAGTCGATGAGGCCTGCATTCTTAGCCAGTTCATAAAAATCCTCATAAATCCGGTGGCTCTCAAGAAATCATCGGAGGGCCATTCACACGGCCTAACCTCCGTGGTGCGAGGCAAATTATATTTGGGCTTCTGTGCCTCTTCATTTTGCTTTTCCCTTGAGCTTCGGCTCGATGAGCCCCTCAAAAATCTCTTCATCATTTTCTGAAAAATTCTGAAATTTTTAGTAACTTCAAAATAAAAGTGAACCAAACTCAATAATATTGATAGCAACTACTCATACAAGTGCCTAGAGCCTATATCATGCATCAAAACTACTCGGAACCATATAAATTTGACATGCAAGCTCAAGAACATGGTCACCTAGGCAGCACAAATTTGCAATGAAAAAAGCACTAGAACAAAAACTAATTGGACCAATGGAGGAGTCACATACCAAGGAACAATCTCCCCAAGCAGTTTTGTGAGAGGTGCTTTGAGCAAGGAGATCAAAAATGGCAGCAAAATGAGCTTGGACTCGGGTTTGAGCTGGTTATTCGTGTTTGTGGGAGGAAGAAGGAATGTGTGGGTGAAAGATAAGTGGAGGATGGCCACCGTGGGCCCACGAGGCAGGGGGCGCGCCCAGGGGGTAGGGCGCGCCCCTAACCCTTGTGGCCAGGTGCCAGCTCCCCCTGCTGTGTTTTCAGTGCCAAATATTCTCAAATATTCCAGAAAAAATCATATTTAAATTTCAGGGCATTTGGAGAATTTTTATTTTCAGGGTATTTTTATATTGCACGGATAATTCAGATAACAGACAGAAAATACTATTTTTAATTTATTTAAAATAAATAACATAAAGTAAAGTGGGATACAGAAGGTTGTGCCTTCTAGTTTCATCCATCTCATGCTCATCAAAAGGAATCCACTAACAAGGTTGATCAGGTCTTGTTAACGAACTCATTCCGAATAACATGGAACCAAAGAAATTTCGAATAACACTATGTTACCTCAACTCGGATATGCACATCCCCAATAATAAGAATATCATATTTCTTCTTGACAGTAGGAAGAGGAAATTCAAAACCTCCAAATATAATCGATGGATTTTTTCCAATAGAATTGATACTGTGGACTTTAGGTTGTTTCCTCGGAAAGTGTACCGTATGCTCATTACCATTAACATGAAGAGTGACATTGCCTTTAGTTCACTCAATAACAGCCCCTGCAGTATTCAAAAAGGGTCTTCCAAGAATAATAGACATACTATCGTCCTCGGGAATATCAAGAATAACAAAGTCCGTTAAAATAGTAACGTTTGCAACTACAACAGGCACATCCTCACAAATACCGACAGGTATAGCAGTTGATTTATCAGCCATTTGCAAAGATATTTCAGTAGGTGTCAACTTATTCAAATCAAGTCTACGATATAAAGAGAGAGGCATAACACTAACACCGGCTCCAAGATCACATAAAGCAGTTTTAACATAGTTTCTTTTAATAGAGCATGGTATAGTTGGTACTCCTGGATCTCCAAGTTTCTTTGGTATTCCACCCTCAAAACTATAATTAGCAAGCATGGTGGAAATTTCATCTTCCGGTATCTTTCTTTTATTAGTAACAATATCTTTCATATACTTGGCATAAGGATTCATTTTGAGCATATCAGTTAATCGCATACGCAAAAAGATAGGTCTAATCATTTCAGCAAAGCGCTCAAAATCCTCATCATCCTTTTTCTTGGATGGTTTGGGAGGAAAAGGCATGGGTTTCTGAACCCATGGTTCTCTTTCTTTACCATGTTTCCTAGCAACAAAGTCTTTCTTATCATAATGTTGATTCTTTGATTGTGGGTTATCAAGATCAACAGCAGGTTCAATTTCTATATCATTATCATTACTAGGTTGAGCATCATCATGAACATTATCATTAACATTATCAATAGTTTCAGGTTCATTACCATATTGTGTTTCAGCATCAGAGATAGAAATATCATTTGGATTCTCAAGTGTTTCAGTAATGGGTTCACTAGAAGCATGCAAAGTCCTATCATTTTTATTTTTCTTCCTTTCAGAAGGACTAGGTGCATCTCTATTATTTCTCTTAGAATCTTGCTCAATCTCTTAGGGTGGCCTTCAGGATACATAGGTTCCTGAGTCATTCTACCAGTTCTAGTAGCCACTCTAGCAGCATTATCATTATTCTTACTATTCAATTCATTGAGCAAATTATTTTGAGCTTTAAGTACTTGTTCTACTTGAGTGGTAACCATAGAAGCATGTTTACTAATAAGTTTAAGTTCACCTTTAACATTAGCCATATAATCACCCAAGTGCTCAAGCATATTTGAATTGTATTTCAATTGTCTACCAAAATAAGCATTAAAGTCTTCTTGCTTAGCCATAAATTTATCAAACTCATCTAAGCATGGGCTAGCAAACTTAGTAAATGGGATTTCAGCTTTATCATATCTATAGAGAGAATTTACCTTTACTACCTGTGTCGGGTTATCAAGACCATGAGTCTCTTCAATAGGTAATGGATTAAGATCATATGTTTCTTCAACAGGCGGTAAATTAAGACCATGTATTTCTTCAATAGGAGGTAAATTCTTAACATCTTCAGCTTTAATACCTTTTTCTTTCATAGATTTCTTTGCCTCTTGCATATATCTTCAGGACTGAGAAATAGAATACCCCTCTTCTTCGGAGTTGGTTTAGGAATAGGCTCAGGAACTGGCTCAGAAGGTGTCCAATTATTTTCATTTGTTAACATATTATTCAATAGAATTTCAGCTTCATCCGGTGTTCTTTCCCTGAAAACAGAACCAGCACAACTATCCAGGTAATCTCTGGAAGCATCGGTTAGTCCATTATAAAAGATATCAAGTATTTCATTTTTCTTAAGAGGATGATCAGGCAAAGCATTAAGTAACTTGAGAAGCCTCCCCCAAGCTTGTGGGAGACTCTCTTCTTCAATTTGCACAAAATTATATGTATATATATCCCTTAAAGCAGCTTGTTTCTTATGAGCAGGGAAATATTTAGCAGAGAAGTAATAAATCATATCCTGGGGACTACGCACACAACCAGGATCAAGAGAATTAAACCATATCTTAGCATCACCCTTTAATGAGAACGGAAATATTTTAAGGATATAAAAGTAACGAGTTCTCTCATCATTAGTGAACAGGGTAGCTATATCATTCAATTTAGTAAGATGTGCCACAACAGTTTCAGATTCATAGCCATGAAAAGGATTAGATTCAACCAAAGTAATTATATCAGGATCAACAGAGAATTCATAATCCTTATCAGTAACACAGATAGGTGAAGTAGCAAAAGCAGGGTCAGGTTTCATTCTGGCATTTAGATATTGCTGATTCCATTTAGCTAATAACCTCTTGAGTTCGTATCTATCTTTGCAAGTTAAAATAGCTAAAGAAGCTTCTTTATCAAAAACATAACCCTTAGGAATAACGGGCAAGTCTTCATCATCACTTTCATCAGTATTATCAGATTCAATATTTTCATTCTCTCTAGCCCTAGCAAGTTGTTCATCAAGAAATTCTCTAAGTGGCACAGTAGTATCAAGCATAGAAGTAGTTTCATCATAAGTATCATGCATAGTAGAAGTGGCATCATCAATAACATGTGACATATCAGAACGGGTAGCGGAAGCAGGTTTAGGTGTCGCAAGCTTACTCAAACAGAAGGTGAATCAAGTGTAGAGCTAGATGGCAGTTCCTTACCTCCCCTCGTAGTTGAGGGATAAATCTTAGTTTTTGGATCTCTCAAGTTCTTCATAATGATAAGCAGATATAAATCCCAAGTGACTCAAAGAATAGAGCTATGCTCCCCGGCAACGGCGCCAGAAAATAGTCTTGATAACCCACAAGTATAGGGGATCGCAATAGTTTTCGAGGGTAGAGTATTCAACCCAAATTTATTGATTCGACACAAGGGGAGCCAAAGAATATTCTCAAGTATTAGCAGCTGAGTTGTCAATTCAACCACACCTGGAAACTTAATATCTGCAGCAAAGTATTTAGTAGCAAAGTAATATGATAGTAGTGGTAACGATAGCAAAAGGTAACAGTAGCAAAAGTAATGTTTTTGGTATTTTGTAGTGATGATAGCAATAGCAACGTAAAAGTAAATAAGCGAAGAACAATATATGGAAAGCTCATAGGCAATGGATCAGTGATGGAGAATTATGCCGGATGCGGTTCATCATGTAACAGTCATAACCTAGGGTGACACAGAACTAGCTCCAATTCATCAATGTAATGTAGGCATGTATTCTGAATATAGTCATACGTGCTTATGGAAAAGAACTTGCATGACATCTTTTGTCCTACCCTCCCGTGGCAGCGGGGTCCTATTGGAAACTAAGGGATATTAAGGCCTCCTTTTAATAGAGTACCGGAACAAAGCATTAGCACATAGTGAATACATGAACTCCTCAAACTACGGTCATCACTGGTAAGTATCCCGATTATTGTCACTTCGGGGTTAACGGATTATAACACATAATAGGTGACTATAGACTTGCAAGATAGGAACAAGAACTCTCATATATTGATGAAAACATAATAGGTTCAGATCCGAAATCATGGCACTCGGGCCCTAGTGACAAGCATTAAGCATAGCAAAGTCATAGCAACATCAATCTTAGAACATAGTGGATAGTAGGGATCAAACCCTACTAAAACTAACTCGATTACATGATAGATCCCATCCAATCCATCACCGTCCAGCAAGCCTACGATGGAATTACTCATGCACGGTGGTGAGCATCATGAAATTGCTGATGGAGGAAGGTTGATGATGACGATGGCGACGGATTCCCCTCTCCGGAGCCCCGAACGGACTCCAGATCAGCCCTCCCGAGAGGTTTTAGGGCTTGGCGGTGGCTCCGTATCGTAAAACGCGATGATTTCTTCTCTCTGATTTTTTTCTCCCCGAAAGCAAATATATAGAGTTGGTCTTGAGGTCGAAGGAGCTCTAGGGGGGCCACGAGGTAGGGGACGCGCCCCCACCCTCTTGGACAGGTGGTGGGCCCCCTGGTCTTCATCTTTTGCAGGTATTTCTTTATATTTTCCGAATAGATGTTCCGTGAAGTTTCAGGTCATTCCGAGAACTTTTTTTCTGCACATAAATAACACCATGGTAATTCTGCTAAAAACAGCGTCAGTCCGGGTTAGTTCCATTCAAATCATGCAAGTTAGAGTCCAAAACAAGGGCAAAAGTGTTTGGAAAAGTAGATACGACGGAGACGTATCAACTGCCTATTGATGATAGCTTTCCTGATGAACAATTAAATGTCATAAATGCTTCTCATACTGCTCCATGGTAGGTTGATTATGCTAATTACATTGTTGCTAAATTTATACCACCTAGTTTCACATACTAGCAAAAGAAAAAGTTTTTCTATGATTTACGACATTACTTCTGGGATGACCCACACCTTTATAAAGAAGGAGTAAATGGTGTTATTAGACGTTGTGGACCTGACCATGAACAGGAACAGATCGTACGCAAGTGTCACTCCGAAGGTTATGGAGGACACCACGCTGGAGATAGAACTGCACATAAGGTATTGCAATCATGTTTTTATTGGCCTACTCTCTTCAAGGATGCCCGTAAGTTTGTTGTATCTTGTGATGAATGTCAAATAATTGGTAATATTAGTAGACGTCAAGGAATGCCTATGAATTATTAACTTGTTATTGAACCATTTGATGTTTGGGGCTTTGATTATATGGGACTGTTTCCTGCCTCTAATGGATATACACATATTTTAGTTGCTGTTGATTACGTTACTAAGTGGGTAGAAGCTATTCCAACTAGCAGTGCTGATAATAACACCTCTATTAAGATGCTTAAAGAAGTTATTTTTCCGAGGTTTGGAGTCCCTAGATATTTAATGACTGATGGTGGTTCACATTTTATTCATGGTGTTTTCCGTAAAATGCTTGCTAAGTATGATGTTAATCATAGAATTGCATCTCCTTAGCACCCATAGTCTAGTGGTCAAGTAGAATTGAGTAACAAAGAGCTCAAATTAATTTTGCAAAAGACTGTTAATAGATCTAGAAAGAATTGGTCCAAGAAACTTGATGATGCATTATGGGCCTATATAACTGCATATAAAAATCCTATGGGTATGTCTCCGTATAAAATGGTTTATGGAAAAGCATGTCACTTACCTCTCGAACTAGAACATAAGGCTTTATTGGGATATTAAAGAGCTCAATTATGATTTCAAACTTGCCGGTGAGAAGAGGTTATTTGACATTAGCTCACTTGATGAATGGAGAACCCAAGCCCATGAGAATGCCAAATTGTTTAAAGAAAAAGATAAAAGATGGCATGACAAAAGAATACAAAAGTGTGAGTTTAATGTAGGTGATTATGTATTGCTATACAACTTCCCTTTAAGATTTTTTGCAGGAAAGCTTCTCTCTAAATGGGAAGGTCCTTACGTTATCGAGGAGGTCTATCGTTCCGGTGCCATAAAAATCAATAACTTCGAAGGCACAAATTCGAAGGTGGTGAACGGTCAAAGAATCAAACATTATATCTCAGGTAATCCTATAAATGTTGAAACCAATGTTATTGAAACCATAACCCCAGAGGAATACATAAGAGACACTTTCCGGAACATTTCAAACTCCGAAAAGGAATAGGTACTTGGTACGGTAAGTAAACCGACTCCAAAACAGTTCTAATGGCAATCTTTCTTTGTTTTGGAATATTTAGAAAAATAGAAAAATAAGAAGCGGTCCAGGAAGGACATGAGGGTGGAGGGCGCGCTCCCTACCTTGTGGGCACCTCGTGTGCTCTCCGGACTCCATTTTCTTGCGCGATATGTATTTCAGTCGGTAAAAAATCATTATATAATCTCCCAGAGGTTTTCACTCCTATATCACACAATTGTCCTATGTTCTTGTTTCGAGTTGTTTTCTGTCATGGTTGTCAAGGCCACGCATCATGCCGTCCCCCTCCTCCAACAATGGTGACAATGATGCTTGGTTAATGAAGATAGAGCTGGAGAGGGAAGAACCCGTGGAGATCAACAAGGATGATGGGATCAAGAAGGCCACGAAGAACTAAGTTCCGGCAACAGAAGACATCCTTCAACTTGATCGCAATCTTCTTACCCCGATTGAGATCGAAGCTTTCAAGATGATTGAGTTAGCTCATATACAAAACAAGTATCTCACACGTGAAAATATTTTGTTGAAGGAGCATATAGTTGCACTCAAGGGCATTATCCGCAAGTTGGAGGATCTCTTACGCTCGATGTGCGACTACCCATCATCACCACCATCTTCTTCACCAACAAAGGAGACATAATCACATGGGTATGGGCACTCCCCTTGGCAACTGCCAAGCTTGGGGGAGGTACCCCGGTATCGTATCACCATCACATCTCTATCTTTATCGTTTTTCTTAGTTCGATCCTTTTGATAATATTTTGATCTAGTAGAATAAAAGTTTTTAGTATGATCTAGTTTTGAGTTTTGCCTTATGATCCCTCGATGTAATCGAGTTCGTGAGCTATATAATAAAGATTAGTGTTGAGTCAAGGGCTCGATTATTTTGCCATGATCTTGAGTGAATAAAAGAAAAGAGAAAAGAATGAAAAGAATAAAAGAGATCATATGGATCTTATGGAGAGTAATGAGCTCACATATAAAGAGTATGATGAATATACTATCTTGAGAGTTGACAAACATAGTTTTGGTCATTGTTGCAATTAATAGGAAGTAATAAATAAAGAGAGGTCTTCACATATAAATATACTATCTTGGACATCTTTTATGATTGTGAGCACTCATTAAAATATGATATACTAAAGAGTTGACATTGGACAAGGAAGACAACGTAATGGTTTATGTTTTCTTACGTCTAAGATAAATTATATTGCCATGGATCATCCAACATGGTTGAGCTTGCCTTTCCCCCTCATGCTAGCTAAACTCTTTGCACCAAGTAGAGATACTACTTGTGCTTCCAAGTACCCTCAAACCCAGTTTTGCCATGAGAGTCCACCATATCTACCTATGGATTGAGTAAGATCCTTCAAGTAAGTTGTCATCGGTGCAAGCAATAAAAATGTTTTGCCATGAGAGTCCACCATATCTACCTCATGTCTGTATTTTATTTTTATCACCACATCTATCTCTAAACATGTGGACATATTTTTGATTTCGGCTTTCGCTTGAGGACAAGCGAGGTCTAAGCTTGGGGGAGTTGATACGTCCATTTTGCATCATGCTTTTATATCGATATTTATTGCATTATGGGCTATTATTACACATTATGTCACAATACCGATGCCTATTCTCTCTTATTTTACAAGGTTTACATAAAGAAGGAGAATGCTGGCAGCTGGGATTCTAGGCTGGAAAATGAGCAAATATTAGAGACCTATTCTGCACAGCTCCAAAAGTCCTGAAACTTCACGGAAGTTATTTTCAGAATATATAAAAAATACTGAGCGTAAGAAGTACCAAAGGGGGGGGCCACTCACCAGCCACGAGGGTGGGGGCGCGCCCTACCCCCTTGGGCGTGCCCCCTGCCTCGTGGGCCCCCTGGTGGCCCTCTGATGCCCATCTTCTGCTATATGGAGTCTTTCATTGAGGAAAAAATCATAAGCAACCTTTCGGGACGAGACTCCGTCGCCACGAGGCGGAACCAATCTAGGGCTCTGGTGGAGCTGTTCTACCTGGGAAACTTCCCTCTGGGAGTGGGAAATCATCGCCATCGTCATCACCAACGCTCCTCTCATCAGGAGGGGGCCAATCTCCATCAACATCTTGACCAGCACCATCTCCTCTCAAACCCTAGTTCATCTCTTGTATCCAATTCTTGTCTCTAAGTCTGGGATTGGTACCTGTAGGTTGCTAGTAGTGTTGACTACTCCTTGAAGTTGATGCTAGTTGGTTTACTTGGTGGAAGATCATATTTTTAGATCCTATATGCACATTAATACCCCTCTGATTATGAACATGAATATGCTTTGTGAGTAGTTATGTTTGTTCCTGAGGACATGGGAGAAGTCTTGCTATTAGTAGTCATGTGAATTTGGTATTCGTTCGATATTTTGATGAGATGTATGTTGTCTCTCCTCTAGTGGTGTTATGTGAACGTCGACTACATGACACTTCATCATTATTTGGGCCTAGAGGAAGGAAGTGGGAAGTAATAAGTAGATGATGGGTTGCTAGAGTGACAGAATCTTAAAACCTAGTTTATGCGTTGCTTCGTAAGGGGCTGATTTGGATCCATATGTTTCATGCTATGGTTAGGTTTACCTTAATACTTTTGTTGCAGTTGTGGATGCTTGCAATAGAGGTTAATCATAATTGGGCTGCTTGTCCAAGTAAGAATAGTACCCAAGCACCGGTCCACCCACATACCAAATTATCAAAGTACCGAACGCGAATCATATGAATGTGATGAAACCTAGCTTGACGATAATCCCCATGTGTCCTCGGGAGTTCTTTTCTCTATATAAGAGTTTGTCCAGGCTTGTCCTTTGCTACAAAAAGGATTGGGCCACCTTGCTGCACTTTATTTTCTTTTGTTACTTGTTGCTCGTTACAAATTATCTTATCACAAAACTATCTATTACCTATAATTTCAGTGCTTGTAGAGAATACCTTGCTGAAAACCGCTTATCATTTGCTTCTGCTCCTCGTTGGGTTTGACACTCTTACTTATCAAAAGAACTATGATAGATCCCCTATACTTGTGGGTCATCACAAACCGCATCATTTCTGAAAAGGGATCAGCCGCTGACAAGTCATGTATGGGTTTGACACAATGACTTCCAATTGCTTTGCCATATGCTCTTCCAATACGAAGTTTGGCATTTTTGGAGGCACTTCCATTCCGCACTACTTGCCGGCTCTGATAATCACACCATTGATCTTTCGTAATTAAATGTGTGTTCAACCTCAGTACCCTCAGCACCTTTGCTCTGGCAAGAAAGAACCTGGCGAGTGTAATCTCCACTAAGGTCCCTCGGTAGGAGGTCAAAGTAATATTTGAGAGATGCAGATCCAGACATTCGATGTGATTGTCGTTAGAAACATTATCCACCTCCGGGCCTATTATTATCTGCAAAAGAAGAGAACGTGTTAGTGCCTACATGCAGTTTTGAACACCGCTACATGCCCATTTGGTTTGCAGGATTTGTAAAATGCACCAACGTGCCATCTTCGATCTGGCATGATTAACATGGGCATTTGATTACAATCTAGAAACATGTAGCCTTCTTCACAAGAGGTTGGATTGGATGAAAAATTCCCTAAGAAAACTAGTACAGATGAATCCAAAGGAGAAATGCTTATGGACAATTGTAACCATATGAATGAAGCAACCAATATGGGGTGGGGGTGTATGTCCTAAAAATCCTCCAAAATTCCTACAAAAATCATAGTACATTGTCATTGTAAACTTGGGAAAAGGTGCAAAAAATTGAACTCCCTTATGGTTAACATTTAACAAGAAAGGAGCATCACCTCGATATACAGCTTCTTCAGGCACGGAAAACATCTCAGGCAACTGAAAACTTGGTCCAGGTTGGGGCCGACAAATTCTAGTGCCAAGACCTTCACTGTGCCTAGAGTCTGGGTGAAGCTTCGCTGGATGATAGATGAACATACATCTTCAAAACTAGAAATAACGTTGATTTCAAGAAGGAGAGGTATATAAGGCGATTGTTGTACCTGAAAGTTGTAGTATTTGACAGACGAGTAGCCCACCACTTTCAATTTTGGCACAGAAATGACATTGATTCTTGTTGGACCTTGTTAATCAACTACAAGTAATCTCTCAAGTGAAGGTGTGTCCTGGATGACCATATTGTGGTCCACCTTTTGTGATCTCTCGTTGCAGCACCAACAACACACATAAATAGTCCGGAGAGTCCTGGAGGTGATGTGCAAGGTACTCGACAAATTCATTGCCTGAAGACGAGGGAACTCGAGTGCAGTACAGCTGCGAAGCATGCGCTCCATGTCATCCTTTGGGATGCGGACGGCGACGAGCTCGAGGTGCTTCAGTCGTGGTAGAAAAAGAGCGGGTGCGTCATTAAGGGGGGATGGCAGTTCATGAACTTGGCGACGCGCAGCATGGGTGCGAAGCGGAGTGCGGACGTTGGCATCAAGCGCATATGCCCATCATTATAACTTAGCTTCTTGAGCTGATCTATGGCGGGGGATCGGAACCACTCGTCAAGCTTGGCTCGGTCCTTTCCATTGGAATGGAACTTGCCCGTGATAAGGCCTTTGATTGGGCCATCGTGACTGCCGAGGATCTAGGAGAACGTATCCAAGCTAGGGCAATAGCCATGGCAGAGCTTGTGGGCGTGAAATGTCTCCGTCGTATCTACTTTTCCAAACACGTTTGCCCTTGTTTTGGACTCTAACTCATATGATTTGAATGGAACTAACCCGGACTGACGCTGTTTTCAGCAGAATTACCATGGTGTTGTTTTATGTGCACAAAACAAATATTCTCGGAATGACCTAAAACTCCACGGGAGGTCTTAGAAAAAATAATAAAAAATCCTCGCCAAATATGAAGACCAGGGGGCCCACACCCTTCTCATGAGGGTGGGCCCCCTGTTGATCCTCTAACGCCAACTCAAACTCTATAATTTGCTTTCGGGGAGAAAAAAATCAGAGAGAAGAAATCATCGCGTTTTACGGTACGGAGCCGCCGCCAAGCCCCAAAACCTCTCGGGAGGGCTGATCTGGAGTCCGTTCGGGGCTCCGGAGAGGGGGATTCATCGCCGTCGTCATCATCAACCATCCTCCATCACCAATTTCATGATGCTCACCGCCGTGCGTGAGTAATTCCATCGTAGGCTTGCTGGACGGTGATGGGTTGGATGAGATTTATCATGTAATCGAGTTAGTTTTGTTAGGGTTTGATCCCTAGTATCCATTATGTTCTGAGATTGATGTTGCTATGACTTTGCTATGCTTAATGCTTGTCACTAGGGCCCGAGTGCCATGATTTTAGATCTGAACCTATTATGTTTCCATGAATATATGTGAGTTCTTGATCCTATCTTGCAAGTCTACAGTCACCTACTATGTGTTATGATCCGGCAACCCCGAAGTGACAATAATCGGGACCACTCCCGGTGATGACCATAGTTTGAGGAGTTCATGTATTCACTATGTGCTAATGCTTTGTTCCGGTTCTCTATTAAAAGGAGGCCTTAATATCCCTAAGTTTCCAATAGGACCCCACTGCCACGGGAGGTAGGACAAAAGATGTCATGCAAGTTCTTTTCCATAAGCACGTATGACTATTTACGGAATACATGCCTACATTATATTGACGAATTGGAGCTAGTTCTGTGTCACCCTATGTTATGACTATTACATGATGAACCGCATCCGGCATAATTATCCACCACTAATCTGGTTCCTACGAGTTTTCCATATACTGGTTCTTGCTTATTTACTTTCCCGCTGCTACTATTACAATCACTATAAAATACCAAAAACATTACTTTTGCTGTCTTTACTTTTGTTGCCGCTACCACCACTATCATATTACTTTGCTACTAAACACTTTGCTGCAAATACTAAGTTTCCAGGTGTGGTTTAATTGACAACTCAGCTGCTAATACTTGAGAATATTCTTTGGCTCCCCTTGTGCCGAATCAATAAATTTGGGTTGAATACTGTACCCTCGAAAGCTGTTGCGATCCCCTATACTTGTGGGTTATCAAGACTAATTTCTGGTGCCATTGCCGGGGAGCATAGCTCTATTCTTTGAGTCACTTGGGATTTATATCTGCTGGACACTATGAAGAACTTGAGAGATCCAAAAACCAATGACTATCCCTCAACTACGAGGGGAGGTAAGGAACTGCCATCTAGCTCTGCACTTGATTCACCTTCTGTTATGAGTAAGTTTGCGACACCTACACCTGCTTCTGCTATTCGTTCTGATATGTCGCATGTTATTGATGATGCCACTTCTGCTATGCATGATACTTATGATGAAACTGCTTCTATGCCTGATACTACTGTGCCCCTTAGTGAATTTCTTGATGAATAAATTGCTAGGGCTAGAGAAAAAGAAATTATTAAATCTGAATACGATGATGATAGTGATGATGAAAATATGCCTGTTATTCCTGAGGGCTATCTTTTTGATATGGAATCTTCTGCTGCTATTTTAGCTTGCAAAGATAGATATGAGCTTAAGAGGTTATTAATTAAATGGAACAAAGAATCACTTAGAGATAAAATGAAACCCGACCCTACTTTTGCTACTTCACCTATATGTGTTCCTGATAAGGATTATGAATTCTCTGTTGATCCTGATATAATTACTTTGGTTGAATCTGATCCGTTTTATGGCTATGAATCTGAAACTGATGTGGCACATCTTACTAAGTTAAATGATATAGCTGCCCTGTTCACTAATGATGAGAGATCGCGTTACTTTTATATACTCAAAATATTTCCGTTCTCATTAAAGGGTGATGCTAAGATATGGTTTAATTCTCTTGATCCTGGTTGTGTGCGTAGTCCCCAGGATATGATTTATTACTTCTCTGCTAAATATTTCCCTGCTCATAAGAAACAAGCTGCTTTGAGGGAAATATACAACTTTGTGCAAATTAAAGAAGAGAGTCTCCCACAAGCTTGGGGGAGGCTTCTCAAGTTACTTAATGCTTTGCCTGATCATCCTCTTAAGAAACCTGAAATACTTGATATCTTTTATAATGGACTAACCGATGCTTCCAGAGATTACCTGGATAGTTGTGCTGGTTCTCTTTTCAGGGAAAGAACACCGGATGAAGCTGAAATTCTATTGAATAATATGTTGACAAATGAAAATAATTGGGCACCTCCTGAGCCAGCTCCTGAGCCATCTCCTGCTCCAATTACTGAGCCTATTCCTAAACCAACTCCGAAGAAGAGAGGTGTTTTATTTCTCAGTCCCGAAGATATGCAAGAGGCAAAGAAATCTATGAAAGAAAAAGGTATTAAAGCTGAAGACGTTAAGAATTTACCTCCTATTGAAGAAATACATGGTCTTAATATACCGCCTGTTGAAGAAACATATGATCTTAATTATTTATTTACTGAAGAACCTCCTGATCCCGATATCCCGACACAGGTAGTAAAGGTAAATTCTCTCTATAGATATGATAAAGCTGAAGTCCCTCCTACTAAAATTGCTAGTCAATGCTTGGATGAGTTTGATAACTTTATGTATAAGCAAGATGACTTCAATGCTTATTTTGGTAGACAATTAAAAGAAAATGCTTATATGATTAGACGCTTGGGTGATTATATGGCTGATATTAAAGGTGAACTTAAACTTGTTAGCAAACATGCTTCTATGGTTACCACTCAAGTAGAACACGTACTTAAGGCTCAAAAAGAAGTGCTTGATGAAATGAATAGTAAGAAAAATGATTATGCTGTTAGAGTGGCTACTAGAACTGGTAGAATGACTCAGGAACCTTTGTATCCTGAAGGCCACCCTAAGAGAATCGAGCAAGATTCTCAAAGAAATAATATTGATGTTCCTAGTTCTTCTAAAAGAAGAAGAAGAAAAATGATAGAACTGTGCAAACTTCTAGTGAACCTATTGTTGAACCACCTGATAATCCAAATGATATATCTATGTCTGATGCTGAAACACAATCTGGTAATGAACATGAACCTAGTAAAATATTAATGATGATGTTCATGATGATGCTCAACCTAGTAATGATAATGATGTAGAAATTGAACCTGCTGTTGATCTTGATAACCCACAATCAAAGAATCAACGTTATGATAAAAGAGACTTTGTTGCTAGGAAACATGGTAAAGAAAGGGAACCTTGGGTTCAGAAACCCATGCCTTTTCCTCCGAAACCATCCAAGAAAAAGGATGATGAGGATTTTGAGCGCTTTGCTGAAATGATTAGGCCTATCTTTTTGCGTATGAGATTAACTGATGTGCTCAAAACAAATCCTTATGCTAAATATATGAAAGATATCATTACTAATAAAAGAAAGATACCGGAAGCTGAAATTTCCACCATGCTTGCTAATTATACTATACCAAAGAAACTTGGAGACCCCGGAGTACCTACTATACCTTGCTCCATTAAAAGAAATTATATTAAAACTGCTTTATGTGATCTTGGAGCCGGTGTTAGTGTTATGCCTCTCTCTTTATATCGTAGACTTGACTTGAATAAGTTGACACCTACTGAAATATCTTTGCAAATGGCTGATAAATCAACTGCTATACCTGTCGGTATTTGTGAGGATGTGCCTGTTGTGGTTGCAAACGTTACTATTTTAACGGACTTTGTTATTCTTGATATTCCCGAGGATGATAGTATGTCTATTATTCTTGGAAGACCTTTTCTTAATACTGCAGGGGCTGTTATTGATTGCAACAAAGGCAATGTCACTTTTCATGTTAATGGTAATGAGCATACGGTACACTTTCCGAGGAAACAACCTCAAGTTCATAGTATCAACTCTATTGGAAAAATTCCATCGATTATATTTGGAGGTTTTGAATTTCCTCTTCCTACTGTCAAGAAGAAATATGATATTCTTATTATTGGGGATGTGCATATCCCCGTTGAGGTAACTTAGTGTTATTCGAAATTTCTCCGGTTTCATGATTATCGGAATGAGTTTGTTAACAAGACTTGATCAACCTTGTTAGTGGATTCTTTTTGATGAGCATGAGATGGATGAAACTAGAAGCACAAACTTCTGTACCCTCTTTATACTTTCTGTTATTTATATTAAATAAAGTAAAAATAGTATTTTCTGTCTGTTTCCTGACTTATCCGTGCAATATAAAAATATCCCGAAAATAAAAGTCCTCAGAATGCCATGCCAATTTAATATGATTTTTTCGGGAATATTTGAGGATTTACTGTGCAAAAATTACCGCGGGAGGAGCTGCCACCTGGCCACGAGGGTGGTGGGCGCCCCCCCCTATAGGGCGCGCCCCCTGCCTCGTGGGCCCACGGTGGCCCTCCTCCACTTATCCCAGCACCCATCTTCTTCCTCTATCTCACACAAACCCGAAAAACCAACTCAAGCACGAGTTCCAGCCACTTTTGCTGCGATTTTCGATCTCCTTGCTCAAAGCACCTCTCGCAAAACTTCTTGGGGAGATTGTTCCTTAGTATGTGACTCCTCCATTGGTCCAATTAGTTTTTGTTCTAGTGCTTTATTCTTTGCAAATTTGTGCTGCATAGGTGACCATGTTCTTGAGCTTGCATGTCAAATTTATATGGTTCCAAGTAGTTCTAATGCTTGATATAGGCTCTAGGCACTTGTAGGAGTAGTTGCTATCAGTTTTATTGAGTTTGGTTCACTTTTATTTTAAAGTTACTAAAAATTCCAGATTGTTTCAGAAAAATGATGAGGAGATTATTGAGGGGCTCATCAAGCCAAAGCTCAAAGGAAAAGGCACCGAAGCCTAAGTATAATTTGCCACGCACCGCGGAGATTCGGGCGTGTGAATGGCCTTCTGAATGATTTCTTGAGAGCAGCCGGTATCTATGAAGATTTTCATGAATTGGCTCACAATGCAGGCCTTACCGCTTTCCTCCGCGACCAATGCGATCAGTATCTCTTACTCACAAATACCTTTGTGCAAAACTTTTATTTTCATCCTAGGAACTCACCACCTACGGTGGAATTTCATTTATATGATGAGCCTAAGGAGATGTCACTTTATGATTTTTGTCGGATTTGTTTAGTCCCTTTTGAGGGCAAGACAGAAGAACCACATCATGATGATGTGGCTGGGTTTATTGATAATATCACTGTAGGAGAAACCAGGAAGGTTTCCGATGCACGAATCACTAGCATACATTTTCCTGTTTTGCGTTACTTTGCATTATTTGCTAGTCGTTGTTTAATTGGACGCGGAAATTCTGGAAACCTTAGTATCCCTGATTTAATTATTCTGCTCCAAGGTTTATATAGTGATAACACTTTTAGTTTGGGCGGTATTATTGCTAGACGGTTAAATATGAACCGTACTAAGGGCCCCATCTTTGGAGGCATTTATGCCACACGCCTAGCCGCACATTTTAACATACCTATTAGGCATGCTGAGAAGGAAGAAAAGGTGCTACCCCGTGTTTATCTAGATCATAAAAGTATGGTGGCACATGATTTTATTGTTAAAAATAGGGCAGGGGAGCTTAAATATCAAGTGTTCTTTAATAAACATCATCCTGAGACTATTACCTTGCCTGCTCCTTCTTTGTTTGATTTGACTGTAGGCACGTACCTTGTTCCGTTGACGGCTATTCACGCCTACCGGAACCCTGCACCAGTCGAGGAGCCAGAACAGGAACCACAAGATGAGCCTCCGCGACAATCTGTTTATTCTTGGGATCCAGAGATGACTGTCAGCCAGTGGCAGTCAGAGTCTTCTTCTTCATCACAGTATGATCCCAACTATTCCTCCTCATCACAGTACGACCCCAACAACTATTATTATGGATATCCGCCAGGCCAGCCGTGGCCATAGACCAACTTAGGCCAAAAGCCTAAGCTTGGGGGAGTACGTATTTCTCACCGACATTACATTTATGTTCACACACACTCATTGCTAGATGTCGGTGCTCATACTTTTTCACTGTAATATCCATGCTAGTTTATTTTCTTTTTCCTGCTTTCTTCTTGTGTGTTTGTTAAACCTTAGGAAAAACCAAAAAAAATAGTAGTAGTTTATTTTTCTACTGTAGTAGTAATAATTAAAAAGAAAACCCAAAAATATTTCCCGTTCTTCTTTTGCTTGTTGGGAGCTTTCCCGTGTAAATAGTTTTATTTCTTTTCTTTTCTTTGGGGGTCAGTAGGAGAAGACCATAATTAAATTGTTGAAGTGGCTCTTATATGCATTATTGTTGATTTAACCAAGAGCCCATATTGCCTTGTCTTCTCCTGTTTATTGAATGCTCGCAGATTCCAGCTTAGTCCAATGCACGTGCACTCTTATTATTATTCACACCGTTCGGTCGTGCAAGTGAAAGGCAATTATGATGATATATGATGGACTGACTGAGATGAGAAAAGCTGGTATGAACTCGACCTCTTTTGTTTTTGTAAATATGATGAGTCCCGTCGTTCTTGATTCAGCTTATTATGAATAAACATGTTTGCAATGACAATTAGAGATCATAGTTGCTTGTGCCATGCTTGATTAGCTATGAGTTATAATGATTTACCTTGTATGCCAACATGCTATTGAGATGATTATGATGTGGTATGATGGGGTGGTATCCTCCTTTGAATGATTTAAGTGACTTGACTTGGCACATGTTCACGCATGTAGTTGAAACAAAATCAACATAGCCTTCACGATATTTATGTTCATGGTGGATTATATCCTACTCATGCTTGCATCCAATGTTTATTAATTTTAATGCATCTACATGGCTGTTGTCGCTCTCTAGTTGGTCGCTTCCCAGTCTTTTTCTAGCCTTCACTTGTACTAAGCGGGAATACTGCTTGTGCATCCAATTCCTTAAATCCCAAAGTTATTCCAGATGAGTCCACCATACCTTCCTATATGCGGTATCTACCTGCCGTTCCAAGTAAATTTGTATGTGCCAAACTCTAAACCTTCAAATAAACATTCTGTTTTGTATGCTCGAATAGCTCATGTATCAACAAAGGTTGTCCTTATCTTCTGTGTTAGGCGGGTTATTCTCAAGAGGAGTGGACTCCGCTCCTCACTCACGAGAAAATGGCTGGTTACCGGGATGCCCAGTCCCATGCTTTATGCAAACTAAATCAAAATTAATTGCAAACAAAACTCCCCCTGGGACCTGATGTATGTTGGAGGCACTCGTTGTTTCGAGCAAGCCATGGATTGATGCTTGTTGGTGGAGGGGGAGTATAAACTTTACCATTCTGTTTGGGAACCGCCTATAATGTGTTTAGCATGGAAGATATCGCCATCTCTTAGTTGTTACGTTGACAATGAAAGTATACCGCTCAAAATACAATTTATCTCTATTTCAAAACCGAGCTCTGGCACCTCTACAAATCCCTGCTTCCCTCTGCGAAGGGCCTATCCATTTACTTTTATGTTGAGTCATCACCCTCTTATTAAAAAGCACTAGCTGGAGAGCACAGCTGTCATTTGCATTCATCACTGTTAATTTATATTGGGTATGACTATGATTGGATCTCTTTTACCATGAATTACAATGTCTAGTCAATCCTTGATCTTTAAAGGTGCTCTGCATTTATGTTTTGCGGTCTCAGAAAGGGCTAGCGAGATACCATCTTGTTATATCATATTATGATTGTTTTGAGAAAGTGTTGTCATCCGAGATTTATTATTATGACTTGCTAGTTGATTATGCTATTGATACGAGTAATTGTGAGACCTGAGAATTATTGCAAATGTGGTTAGTTATGATTTATGCTGAAAACTTGAATGCTGGCTTGACATAGTTACAACAACAAGAGCAAACAGAGTTTGTAAAAGTTTTTCTTTCTTTCTTTCAGTTTGTCAACTGAATTGCTTGAGGACAAGCAAGGGTTTAAGCTTGGGGGAGTTGATACGTCTCCGTCGTATCTACTTTTCCAAACACTTTTGCCATTGTTTTGGACTCTAACTTGTATGATTTGAATGGAACTAATCCGGACTGACGTTGTTTTCAGCAGAATTACCATGGTGTTGTTTTATGTGCAGAAAACAAATATTCTCGGAATGACCTGAAACTCCACGGGAGGTCTTAGAAAAATAATAAAAAATCCTCGCCAAATATGAAGACCAGGGGGCCCACACCCTTCTCACAAGGGTGGGGGGGGCGCCCCCTAGGGCGCGCCCCCTACCTCGTGGGCCCCCTGTTGACCCTCCGATGCCAACTCCAACTCTATATATTTTCTTTCGGAGAGAAAAAAAATCAGAAAGAAGAAATCATCACGTTTTACGATACGGAGCCGCCGCCAAGCCCTAAAACCTCTCGGGAGGGCTGATCTGGAGTCCGTTCGGGGCTCCGGAGAGGGGAATTCGTCACCGTCGTCATCATCAACCATCCTCCATCACCAATTTTGTTGTGGAATTGTCACGGCAGATGTCCTTATTTTCAGGACTTAGTCGCGAGGCCAACACATCTATGTGGTAGCTTGAGAGGGGTTGAGCAGGACGAGAGACGCGAGGTTTTACCTAGGTTCGGCCCCTCACGGTGGAGGTAAAAGCCTACGTCCTGCTTCATTGATATTGATGATGATGATCACGGTTACAAGAGTGCTCTATCTTGAGAGCTATTGTCTAAACCTAACTTGTCCAACTTGTGAATCTTGTGAATCTTGTCCCACTTTGGGGTGCCCTGCCCCTCCTTATATATGTTGGAGGGGTGGGTTACATGTAGAGTCCTATTAGGATTAGGACTAGTCTATCTCTAGTACAAACCGGATACAAGTCCAGGTCTTAGCTCCTTGTAAGATAAATGTTCCTCATGCCTTTCCTCTTAAACCGGCCCACCATAGTATGAACCGGCCTTCATGAACCGCCTGTCGGGCCACCGGGTCTTGTCGCTCCTCTGACCCGCCTGCCGGATTACCAATGAATCATAAACCGCCAGGTCCAAACGGGTCACCAGTGAATCGTCAAGTCCCAGCCGGGCCTCAAGTAAACCGCCAAGTCCGGCCGGGTTATACTTCCGGCCGGTTTACGCCGCGGGGTATATCCCCGACATTAGCCCCCAAGTTTAGCTTGGATTTATCCATGGTAAACTTATGCTGCAAAATAAACACAAGAACAAATTTGACAGGTTATGCTCCGGGTTAAGAATTCTTTGTAAACCGGCACCTGATCACCCTTAAGTCCTTGTTATTTCCTCCTTCTGGGAAGTCTGGGTCAACAGACCAGCTTCATAATCAATTTGCCGACATTGGTTTGTCACAGAGAAATATTGTGAAGAGTAACTCCTTTGACTCAGCTCCCAAATCCGGTTTAAGAAATATGGGTCTTGAAATACTTATCTGATATTTCGCCGGTTTGAAGATGTAAAACTTGCTGGTTTACTATTACTAAAATGGCCGGTTTATAAATATTGATGGCACTGGGTCATAATTGTTGTCAACACCGGGTTATGTAATTGATCTTCCTGATTTGCTCAAAACTGATAAAATGAAGATATTCCTCCTTTATATGCATAATACCTGTAGCCCCCAAGTCTTAAGAGGAGAACATAGTGATAACTTAAGACTTGCTCCAATAAGTGTTTCAACCTTGAAGAAATCCGGTTTGTTCATCTCAAAACTGAATACTCCATATATGTAGCCCCCAAGTGTCGGGTTGTCATGTTTGCAGCAACCTGGGACTTGTAATTGCTTGATGCTCATAAAAACTTCAACCAGTGTAGCCCCCAAGGGCCGGGTCATTATGCAATAATGAGGAAGGACTTTGTAAATATAATCTTGTAAACTTTGAACAGCAACATGTAGCCCCCAAGGGCCGGCTTAGTAAGATAATACTGAACCGGGACTTGATATATATACTTTAATGAAAATTTATAATGTAGCTTCCATCGTAGGGCTTGAACCCACGTCCACAAGGTTAATAGCTTTGTGCTTTACCAACTGAGCAATGGATTCTTCAATATTATGGACGAAAACTTGTGTACCTTGAATTGTTGACAGGAGCAATTGGTAGCCCCCAAGGGCCGGCTCATTATAATATGATGAGTCGGGTCTTCAATAAGACTAGTAAAAATGACTTTGCATTAGCCCCCAAGTGTCATGGTGCATGCTTTCAGCGACATGAGACTTGCATGTAATCTCAATTTGAATAATGTAGCCCCCAAGTGCCGGGTCATAAGCCTGCAGCGACTCGGGACTATTCCTTCTATTGTAGAATAAATCATATCCATTGATAAAATAATAGCCGTTGCGCTAAAGCGACTTTGAAAACCTCAATCATAACACTGGTTATTGATAATCACAATAGAAATCCAGCCATGTTGGCTATTCAAGATTTGAATAATATAACCCAATATGAAAACCTTATTCATTCAATATCATAATGAAAATTCAGCCAAGTTTGGCTATTTGAATAATATGACCCAATGATTTATAAGCGCATGATTCCAATGGCGCAATCCAAATATATATACTGGCGACTTATAGTCCAAAGCCAGGCTGGTTTAACAAACCTGTTTCTGCATACAACAAGTTTAAAGTGTCCTGGTGGTTTACCGCCGGACGGGTCATAATGCCCAACATATAACTAGGGTTTATAACCAAGGCTGCCCTTAAGAATAATCAAATATGAAATAGATCATACCTGTGACATTGAATCACATTGTTGGTTTTACCAACTTTTTGTAGTAAAGGTGGTAACCCCAATCTTGAGTACTGATAACTCCTTCCATATTGTGCCGGTTTATGATAAAACTGTGCCGGGCTGTGATAAACACCGGTTTACTCCATAATAGGATGGTAACAGAAAATCAAACCGGGAAGATAGTCTTCGGATTAAGATTTGACTGTGTTCCATCAATTTGTAATTGACAATTTGGGCCGGTTTAAAACTTTGTCGATTTAAAAACGCAACAAAAACAAAAGAAACAGTTATCAAGGAAAATATTGAAGCAAAGGCAATGATAAAACCATTTGCAAAAAGAGGCTTATTTGAGCTGATCAGATGGCGTTACCATGGTCGGACACGACCAAGCTCCCGATAGGTGTAGCTATGGTTCAAGTCAGCCAGGTCCCCAAATGAAACCGTGGCATTTATGCTGATCAAGTGGCACGGCAATGGTTCGGGTTCGACCAAGCCCCCAAGTAATTCTGTGGCCTCAGGCCGATCAAGAGGCATGACTGGTTCAGACGTGACCAAGTCCCCAAGTGATCTGGTGGCTCTCGCCTATCAAGAGGTATTGCATTGGTTCGGACACGACCAAGCCCCCAAGTGATGTTTATAAAATTTTCAAGGGGTAAACCAGAGGCCGCTTTAAATAGAACAACTCCGTGTAACCACGCATGATGTAAAAGTACAGAGACCCCACTTTATGAAGCAGACGCCCCCATGTGATCAATAATATGTCAGGCCAGTAAGGCGGGATACCGATGTTTGAACCGCGCATCATGGCAGCAGGTTCTCTTTGGAAACTTTTAATTTTTTGCAAGAGACAAATTCTTCTTGAACCGGATATTGAGAGCTTCAAAGCTTTGCGGGAGGCATCTTTCCCTTGAACCGGATTTTAAACCGGAATCTTCATTTTCAGCCGGTAATTTTTTGACGGCCTTTAAACTCGAACTTGAGAGAAGTTAATTCCTTTTTGAACCGGAAATTTTTAAACCGGATTTGAGAGCTTCAGAGATTTGCAAGAGATAGTTTCCTCTTAAACCGGATTGTAAATCGGAAGCATCATTGTGAGCTGGAATATTTCTGACGGCCTTTAAATTTTCATCAATATAACAGTAGCCTCCAGGACCGAGTTATCTTTCTCTCCAATGTCCTGGGGTTCTTGACTTCACTGAAAAACCGGCATATAGTTGAATCATATCATTGTAGCCCCCGAGTCTCAAGGTGACTCGAGGAGTTGGCTTGAGATTCTCCGTGTTTGACCATAGCAGAAGGTGTATATCATTGATGTTGATAGTGCGATGTGAATCCACAGAAAGTTGAGGTGACTACGGCGGGTTATAAATGATCCCATACGAGTCGTGTCAGCAACTCGGCCAATGGTTCCTTCCAACTGACTTGTTTGAAGTTGACCAAACTGTAGTGGCAATGATTTGTGCGCATGTCCATTGATCCATCCAGTGCAGACGGTGGCTGAATGATAATTTGCTTCCAATTTATTGGAAGATACCCAAGCTGTGACTTGCTCATACTCAATAAACAGCTCAGGCAAACAGGTGCGGCCTGGCGTGTTGATGTAGACCAGGCCATGAGAGACGGACGGAAAATACGTCCGCAGCATCAGAGGAGGCACAGACAGATGAGTCGGCCGCGACATTGTAAACTAGCGCGGACGGGAGAGTCGGCCGCGGGAGTTGTAAACCAGCGCGGACGGAGAGTCGGCCGCGGGAGTTGTAAACCGGCGCGGACGGAGAGTCGGCCGCGGGAGTTGTAAACCGGCGCAGACGGAGAGTCGGCCGCAGGAGTTGTAAACCAGGACGAACGGAGAGTCGGCCGCGGGAGTTGTAAACCGGCGCGGACGGAGAGTCGGCCGCGGGAGTTGTAAACCGGCGCGGACGGAGAGTCGGCCGTGGGAGTTGTAAACCGGCGCGGGGGAGAGTCGGCCGCGGGAGTTGTAAACCAGCGCGGACGGAGAGTCACCTGTGGGCATTGTAAGCCGGCGTAGATGGAGAACCGGCCGCGTGTTGATGTAAACCGGACCACAGGCAGTTTGCGTGTGTCCGTTGAGCAGTGCAGAATGGTCAAAAGCCAGTATATACTGACGCCAGTGCGCGCTCCATATGCATGGTGTAACACCAATGTTGTGGCGAATAATTGTCCTGCATATAAAAATATGCAAAACCAACATAATTGTTCTTTTTACAAAAACAATATATGTCAAAAATAGACTTAGATAGATGTCACCTGATTTGTTCAGACAACGGATGATCCGTTTATCGCGACCGAGGCGGCCGAACATGCCCCCGGCGGCTCAAGACCGCAGGGGCGGCTCTGATTTGTTGATATACATATCAGAGTCAATCGTGATATTTAAATGACAGAGCGGACGCATGAGTTGGCCGTGGCATTGTAAGCTGCGCGGACAGACGGGTCGGCCGTGGGCGCGGACGGTTGAACCGGCGCGGGTATGGTCGAATGAACCGGCTACAAGCGCGCCGCGGTGAGTTGATGTAGACCAGACCATTGAGGCGGTGATTTGCGCACATCTGATAAGCCATTTGATATAGTGTGGATATTGACGTGACCTCCAATGACAGCGCGCGGGGACCAGATCATACTTTAATCATGAGGTAATTGACCTATGTATACAATAGCATACCTCGAGAAAATCTTTTGACATTATGTAATTACACCAAAAAAGAGTTTTAGAAAAATAGCACCTAATTGTTACGGCCGCGGCGGTTTTCAGTAGCGGCTCAAGGTCGGTCGGCGCAGGTCGGCTCTCTGCAAGGGTGAAATGGCGGCGGAGGCACCACGCGGCTCCACAGGGTGGCTCGGGGCAGTGGTGAGGTTGCAGTCGTAACCCCAGGCGTGGCGACTCACTACAGGGATGAGGCGGCTCTCCACGGTCACCTTATGATAATAAGTCGATGTTGTCTTCCCGCCAGCATATTTTTGTTTGATGGAAGTGGATCATAAGTGGAGGAGCAGCATCAGCCAGCCGGTCAGGTATACGCGTGACGTTACGTCTGTACGCCTAGGAATCGAAAGCTCCGCCAGCGAGGCTACAGCTTAGATTAGTCAGCGGGTCGACAGCCGAGGCAAACCGGGCGGCTAGAGGCAGAGACCACGGTTGCGATTAATTCAAGTCCCCGTCCTTCTCCGGGTCGTAGTTGCTTGGACCAATCCTCTTCCTAGACTCGGTCAAACCTGTAGAAACTGTGGACGGATAATCTTGTGTGAAGTTTCGGATCACCAAACCCATCAGAAGTCAAAAGCTGGTCCGTTGCTTGTAACTGCAATTTTCTTCACACGTAGCTTCACACATAGCTTTCTTATGACTGAATTAATGACTTGAAGCTGATCCAGCTCCTTCCAAACCGGTTCTTCTTCATCCGGAAATTTTGCGAATTTCTCGAAACCCTAGAAGCGATCCCTCCAAGAACTCAACACCACCGTGTGCGATCCCCACGGTGGGTGCCAACTGTCATGGAATTGTCACGGCAGATATCCTTAGTTTCAGGACTTAGTCGCGAGGCCAACGCATCTATGTGGTAGCTTGAGAGGGGTTGAGCGGGACAAGAGACGCGAGGTTTTACCTAGGTTCGGACCCTCACGGTGGAGGTAAAAGCCTATGTCCTACTTCATTGATATTGATGATGATGATCACGGTTACAAGAGTGCTCTATCTTGAGAGCTGTTGTCTAAACCTAACTTGTCCAACTTGTGAAACTTGTGAATCTTGTCCCCCTTTGGGGTGCCCTGCCCCTCCTTATATATGTTGGAGGGGCGGGTTACATGTAGAGTCCTATTAGGATTAGGACTAGTCTATCTCTAATACAAACCGGATACAAGTCCAGGTCTTAGCTCCTTGTAAGATAAATGTTCCTCATGCCTTTCCTCTTAAACCGGCCCACCATAGTATGAACCGGCCTTCATGAACCACCCGTTGGGCCACCGGGTCTTGTCGCTCCTCTGACCCGCCTGCCGGATTACCAATGAATCATAAACCGCCAGGTACAAACGGGTCACCAGTGAATCGTCAAGTCTCAGCCGGGCCTCAAGTAAACCGCCAAGTCCGGCCGGGTTATACTTCTGGCAGGTTTACGCCGCGGGGTATATCCCCGACAAATTTCATGACGCTCACCGCCGTGTGTGAGTAATTCCATCGTAGGCTTGCTGGACGGTGATGGGTTGGATGAGATTTATCATGTAATTGAGTTAGTTTTGTTAGGGTTTGATCCCTAGTATCCATTATGTTCTGAGATTGATGTTGCTATGACTTTGCTATGCTTAATGCTTGTCACTAGGGCCCGAGTGCCATGATTTTAGATCTGAACCTATTATGTTTCCATGAATATATGTGAATTCTTGATCCTATCTTGCAAGTCTATAGTCACCTACTATGTGTTATGATCCGGCAACCCCGAAGTGACAATAATCGGGACCACTCCCGGTGATGACCATAGTTTGAGGAGTTCATGTATTCACTATGTGCTAATGCTTTGTTCCGGTTCTCTATTAAAAGGAGGCCTTAATATCCCTAAGTTTCCAATAGGACCCCACTGCCACGGGAGGTAGGACAAAAGATGCCATGCAAGTTCTTTTCCATAAGCATGTATGACTATTTACGGAATACATGCCTACATTATATTGACGAATTGGAGCTAGTTCTGTGTCACCCTATGTTATGACTATTACATGATGAACCGCATCCGGCATAATTATCCATCACTGATCCGGTGCCTACGAGTTTTCCATATACTGGTTCTCGCTTATTTACTTTCCCGCTACTACTGTTACAATCACTACAAAATACCAAAAACATTACTTTTGTTGTCTTTACTTTTATTGCCCCTACCACCACTATCATATTACTTTGCTACTAAACACTTTGCTGCAGATACTAAGTTTCCAGGTGTGGTTGAATTGACAACTCAGCTGCTAATACTTGAGAATATTCTTTGGCTCCCCTTGTGTCGAATCAGTAAATTTGGGTTGAACACTCTACCCTCGAAAGCTGTTGCGATCCCCTATACTTGTGGGTTATCAGGGCGTCGAGGAGGTCGACAGGGGTGCGGAGCCATAGGGTGCGCCACCGCCGGGAAAGGGCGGTTGTCCTCGCCTGATATTTGATTGGGAGGAGGGATATGATGACTATCAACATATCATCGGGGAGGTTGTTGATGAAGTCTAGGCTTGCTGGAGTCGCTTGCGGTTCTTTTTTGACCCGCCCCCACTTGTTGGCAGCCTCGTTCTCCACCTCATCGGTGCCGACGGAAACCTCTGTCTCCATATTCACATTGTTCTCCGGTGCTTCAGCAGCCCCGGCGTCGCCACTCCCTCCGATGGGGCACTTCGGCGGCATCCTCGTACACTGACGGCTTTGAGGACTCAGAGTGGCGTTGAGGATGCGGGCGGAGAGAGAGGAATTGTGTGTGTAGCGAGGATGGGGGGTGTGTCCGCTCGGCGGCGCCATTAATATAGATCAGTGGGAGCGAGGCGGGCGGCGGTCCAAGGCTGTCTCACTTCCCGGTGAGAACGACTGCTTAATCTCTAGTATGAATGAAATCTATGCTTAATTACTGAATTTTAGTTGCAAAAAATAGATAGTGCTATTGATTTTTAGCTGCATAGTTTGACAAATCGTAGTGTCTCTTGGCTTAGCCCTGAAGTCCGGCTTTAATTTGCATACCATAATCTGAACCATTTGCTTGAAGAGATGCACAGATCCTACATTGAACGGCTTGTACGCTTCCTGGTGAGCCTGTGCACCGGACTACGCTCGCACGCCTCCCATTCAGTCAAGCGGCTATCCACACGGCACCTCCTATAGCAATTAAAACGAAGACACATGGCGTCACATGAATAGTTAACAGGATGCACACGGTTTGAATTATACAAACGTTTGAGATATTAAAGTGGCAACTATTTTTTCAAAATGCCTTTGTTGGTTGTCATTATTCGAGCGCGCCTTCTCTCAAAATGGACACGAAAAATACCACAGCATGTCGGGTGCCCTTCCATGATAGCATGCCAAGTTTCATGAGTTTCAGATGAGTTTTAGATTTACTAGAATTTAAAAACAAAGTATCACAATGTTTTGCCGGCAATTAATGGTGCCTGGTGTTTGAAATTCATTCCCATTCCTTGCGTGCACCCAAGGACACATATTTGATTTTTCAACCAATTTATATGCACTGGAGCATGTGCATGTAGTTCAAATTTGAATTATGCACGTAAATGCATTGAAAACTCAGTTAATGCATGAAAATGTCGAAACGAACCCGGAAAAATCACAAAAATTGACACAACACTCATGTTGTTCTATGTTGACACGAGAAAAAATTTGAAAGCAATAAGAGGCAATGGATATCGTTTCGCCCCCAAAGGTGAGATGTTCCCTATCGAAACCATCATGCTTATTGTGAGAAGCTCTGGTTTGTGAGAAGCATATACCCAAACCTACCCCAAATGGGACAAAAAATTTACCACGGCATGTTGATGCCGCTCCATGATAGCATGCCAAGTTTCATGAATTTCAGACGAGTTTTGGATTTACTAGAATTTAAAACCAAGGTATCTCAATGTTTGCGGACGAGTGACGGTGGCAGGGTGTTTGACATTCATTCCCATTTCTTTCATCGGACCTACGCATGCACCCAAGGACAAAGATTTGATTTTTCAACCAATTTATATGCACTGGAGCATGTGCATGTAGTTTAAATTTGAATTATGCACATAAATGCATTGAAAACTCACTTAATGCATAAAAATGTCCAAACGAATCCCGAAAAATCACAAAAAATAACACAACACTCCTGTTGTTCTATGTTGACACGAGAATTTTTTTGAAAGCAATAAGAGGCAATGGATATCATTTCGTCCCCAAAGGTGGGCGCTCCCTACTGAAACCATCATGCTTATTATGAGAAGCTCTGGTTTGTGAGAAGCATATACCCAAACCTGCCCCAAATGGGACAAAAAATTCATGACGGCATGTTGATGCCGCTCCATGATAGCATGCCAAGTTTCATGAATTTCAGAAGAGTTCTGGATTTACTAGAATTTGAAAACCAGACATCTCAATGTTTTCCCGGCAATCAACGGCGCCCTGGTGTTTGAAATTCATTCCAATTTCTTGCATGGGACCTAATCATGCACCCAAGGACACATATTTGATTTTTCAACCAATTTATATGCACTGGAGCATGCGCATGTAGTTCAAATTTGAATTATGCACATAAATGCATGGAAAACTCAGTTAATGCATAAAAATGTCCAAACGTACCCCGAAAATCACAAAAAAATAACACAACACTCATGTTGTTCTATGTTGAGACGCGAAAAATTTTGAAAGCAATAAGAGGAAATGGATAACATTTCGTCCCCAAAGGTGGGGCGTTCTGTACCGAAACCATCATGCTTGTTGTGAGAAGCTCTGGTTTGTGAGAAGTATATACCCAAACCTGCCCCAAATGGGACAAAAAATTTACCGCGACATGTTGATGCCACTCCATGATAGCATGCCAAGTTTCATGAATTTCAGACGAGTTTTGGATTTACTAGAATTTAAAAACTAGGTATCTCAATGTTTGTGGCCGAGTGATGGTGGCAGGGTGTTTGATATTCATTCCCATTTCTTGCATGGGACCTAAGCATGCACCCAAGGACAAAAGATTTGATTTTTCAACCAATTTATATGCACTGGAGAATGTGCATGTAGTTCAAATTTTAATTATGCACATAAATGCATTGAAAACTTAGTTAATGCATAAAATTGTCCAAACGAACCCCGAAAAATCACAAAAAGTAACATAACACTCCTGTTGTTCTATGTTGACATGAGAATTTTTTTGAAAGCAATAAGAGGCAATGGATATTGTTTCGTCCCCAAAGGTGTGGTGTTCCCTACCGAAACCATCATGCTTGTTGTGAGAAGCTCTAGTTTGTGAGAAGCATATACCCAAACCTGCCCCAAATGGGACAAAAAATTTACCATGACATGTTGATACCACTCCATGATAGCATGCCAAGTTTCATGAATTTCAGACGAGTTTTGGATTTACTAGAATTTAAAAACCAGGTATCTCAATGTTTGTGGCCGAGTGACGGTGGCAGGGTGTTTGGCATTCATTCCCATTTCTTGCATGGGACCTAAGCATGCACCCAAGGACAAAGATTTGATTTTTCAACCAATTTATATACACTAGAGAATGTGTATGTAGTTCAAATTTGAATTATGAACATAAATGCATTGAAAACTCAGTTAATGCATAAAATGTCCAAACGAACCCTGAAAAATTCCAATTCTTTTATGATCACTGTAGATAAAAGGTCTAGCAATTCAAACACCATCCATGGCCGCTGTGACCCCATTATGTAATTCAAATCAAGACGAAAAATCAAGTAGATCCCACATAGTTTATTATAACCAACCATGTGAGATGCAACACAAAATATCTTGGAGCATCGTCGGAGTATAGTACGCATACGGCTTACGCGAGAAGGTGCGACGGCTAAAGTCCACAACCCGCTTTGAATAAGGGACCATGTCTGGTGACACTTTGTGCGCCAGTTTTTTGACTGAACCGATTCCAAATTTTTGGCTTCCATGGAAATATCTACCTCCCCGCCCCCTCCCCTTACCAAAAGCCACATTTCCCCTATTTCCGCCTTCCTTTCCATGTTGAAACCTTCACTCCTTGCTTGTAGCACCGCCTTCTCGCCGGCGACCCTCTTTCATGCTGCTTGGCCTCGCCTATCCATGGAGGGAATCCACACCCGACCCCCATCCTCCTCCTCCTTCCACATCACACATGCCCCGACCGCCGGCGCGAGTGTGACACCTTCCACCCAAATCACCGACCCTCCACCAAATAAGGACCTCAAGGAGCATTTGGCAGCGGAGAAGCAAATCGCGGCCGCACGTGCAGATGAGGTCGCAATGGCTGCCATTCGTGCCGACCCCCAGATCTTGGAGGAGCACCTCACCGTCGAGGCCATCGTTGATGCTTCGCGCTCCGACGCCGCGACGCGGTTGGCTGCTTTAAACAACAGTTCATGGTGTTTTCTCGAGGCCACCGTCGGTGCCTTCAACAAAGACTAGAAGGTGTTTTCTCAGTGTGCATGTGCTTACCTCATCTCGAGAGCCAGCAGGTTGGTGCCCGGAGCGGCTCAGGCAACTCACCACTACAACGAGGGCACCCATGATGCGGAGGCCTCGCCCTCTTCCATGTCCAAGGAGCCAATCGTCATCGATATATCCAACAATGAGGAGTAGCTTGTCTTATTAGCTCACTATAAGGACGCCTATTCAGTTTGCTAGCTACTGCCTTTCCTTAAAAAATTCTAGTGAATTGTGATATCTACTTTTACCATGCAATCTTCTGCTATAGTGTATATGTTCTATATGTCGTGCAATGTGGTGTTTAGTTAACTGCTTGGTTCAATTATGCAAATGTGATGTTCAATTCTTTAGGGTGCAATATTTCTAAGTTGTTAAGCATGCTTGGTTTGGTTAACTATCTGATCTTCTATTAGGAGTATGTTATATTGTGCAATATGGTGCTCAGTTAATGTTTGGTTCATTTGTTGTGGTGTTTAGTTAACTGCTTGGTTCAATTCTGCAATGTGATGTTCAATTGTTGTGGCCGCATTCTCTTATTGTATACCACGTGAGGAATAAATCGAATTTGGGTGCACTTAATACATGAGAAACATATACAAGTGCTATATTTCCTAGTTCTTAATCATGATTGGTTTGGATAAATGGGTTTTCCATGTGGCTTGAATTAATATGATGAATCTCCAATGTGCTTATTTTTCATCAACATATTTTATTGATAGCACGCGAACCCTTACTTAACCCGATGACTAACAACCTTATATGTGTTGCAGGGAAACAATGGGAAGCACTGAGGTTTACAAGATGGTACTAACTATTATACCTTGCCTTTTTATTCCTTTGTCCCGTTTACAATATAGAGAAGATATTTATGTACATCCTTGTTTTCAGGGTTCACTGATGATTACCTCTCAAACCACCTCTATGGTCAGGAGGCGAGGAAAGTTTTCATACAACACCCATGGTTCAATATTGAAGTGTTCCTGAAGAGGTCGAAGGACGGACGGTCAATCATCCATAGGCACTGGTCTAAAGTTGCAAAGACCTTCAACATGAATGAAGGCTCAATATTCGCCTTCCGCTTCAGCTGTTTTCTAGATGAGATGCATCTCTCTATGTACCATCTATGATGCTAATTTCGAAAGGTTCTAGATGTTGCATGTGAAACTTGCAGCTGGTGCAGTTGTGTAATGGGGTAGCTGAGTGTTGAAACTATATCATGTTGTGCTCCGATGTATTTCAATTATGAAATCCCGCTTCCTTAATATGGAAATGGAATATATTATGTGCTTAATATGAATGTCAATTAGATTAGTAAATGGATTATTAATAAGATGGCAATTAGCCCACTAATTGTCCAATTATCTTGCTAATTGGGTTTTCCTATTGCAAACGGTTAATGAGAAAACACCATGGGCGATGACCTCAGGCAACGCACACAATTTCTAGGAATAAACTGTGTTGGATCAATGAACAATCACACACGACATTCTCTTCAAAACTGTTTGCGTTACACCACCTTGCGCAAACGTTTTCCTTGGAGTGACTGTGTGGGATGTATATACGAACGAAAACGTTTAGTGCTGACTGACTGTGTGGGATCTACTTATGACCAGAAATGATTTCGCCTGTATAATTGTATTTTTTTAGCACTACTGTACGTATTTCTATATTTGAGTGCTCGCCGGTCGCACACGACCTCATTTTGCCGAGCGTGTGTGCTAGGAGGGCATATCCCCAACGGTTTCTGGGTCATGTGGGAAGGACCCCCCCTATCGCCCACACGCACTTGGCGACGGTTCCGAATGTCGTCGCCGAAAGGGTTAAAAACCGTTTGTTTAGCACCAACGCGTACCAGTGATTTGTTTATCAAGAAATTCACCAAGTGGCACATCATCATTATTAAGCAGGGTACTAGCATCATTCATAGCAGAAGTAGCATCATCAATAACTTGCGACATATAGCATGTGGTGGAGTTGCAAGTTTATTCATAACAGAAGGTGAATCTAAAGCAGAACTGGATGGCAGTTCCTTACCCCCCCCCCCTCGTCTTTGAGGGAAATATCTTAGTCTTTGGATCCTTAAGATTCTTCATAGTGATCATATGATAATAATCCCAAGTGACTCAACAGATATAGCTATGCTCCCCGGCAACGACACCAGAAAAAGGTCTTGATAACCCACAAGTATAGGGGATCACAACAGTTTTCGAGGGTAAGTATTCAACCCAAATTTATAGATTCGACAAAAGAGGAGCCAAAGAATATTTGAAAGTATTAGCAGCTGAGTTGTCAATTCAACCACACCTGGAGATTAATTATCTGCAGCAAAGTGATCAGTAGCAAAGTAGTTTGATAGTTTTGATAGTAGTAGTAGCAGCAATAGTAATAGTAATAGTGATAGCAGTAATTTTGTAGCAAGCGTAACAGTGATGATAACAGTAGTAACTTAGAAACAATATGGAAAAGTTCGTAGGCATTGGATCGGTGACTTGTTGGATGATATTCATCATGAAAAAGTTATAACCTAGGGCAATACGACACTAGCTCCAGTTCATCGATATAATGTAGGCATGCATCCCGTAAATAGTCATACATGCTTTATTAAAAGAACTTCCATGACATCTTTTCTCCTACCCTCCCGTGGCAGCAGGGTCCATATTGGGACTAAGGGATATTAAGGCCTCCTTTTAATAGAGAACCGGAACAAAGCATTAACACATAGTGAATACATGAACTCCTCAAACTACGGTCATCACCGGGAGTGGGCCCGGTTATTGTCACACCGGGGTTGCCGGATCATAACACGTAGTAGGTGACTATAACTTGCAAGATCGGATCTAGAACATGGATATAATGATGAATTCATAAATGGTTCAGATCTGAAATCATGGCACCTGGGCCCAAAGTGACAAGCATTAAGCATAGAAAAGTCATAGCAACATCAATCTAAGAACATATTGGATACTAGGGATCAGGCCCTAACAAAACTAACTCGATTACATGATGAATCTCATCCAACTCCTCACCAACCAGTGAGCCTACGAAGGAACTCACTCCCGGTGGGGAGCGATACGTCTCCAATGTATCTATAATTTTTGATTGCTCCATGCTATATTATCTACTATTTTGGACATTATTGGGCTTTATTATCCACTTTTATATTATTTTTGGGACTAACCTATTAACCGGAGGCCCAACCCAGAATTGCTATTTTTTTGCCTGTTTTAGGGTTTCAAAGAAAAGGAATATCAAACGGAGTCCAAACGGAATGAAACCTTCGGGAACGTGATTTTCTCAACGAACAAGACCCGGAGACTTGGACCCTACGTCAAGAAATAAAAGAGGAGGCCACGAGGTAGGGGGCGCGCCCTCCACCCTCGTGGGCCCCCTGTTGCTCCACCGACGTACTCCTTCCTCCTATATATACCTACGTACCCCCAAACGATCAGATACGGAGCCAAAAACCTAATTCCACCACCGCAACTTTCTATATCCACGAGATCCCTTCTTGGGGCCCGTTCCGGAGCTCCGCCAGAGGGGGCATCGATCACGGAGGGCTTCTACATCAACACCATAGCCTCTCTGATGAAGTGTGAGTAGTTCACCTCCGACCTATGGGTCCATAGTTATTAGCTAGATGGCTTCTTCTCTCTTTTTGGATCTCAATACAATGTTCTCCCCCTCTCTTGTGGAGAACTATTCGATGTAATCTTCTTTTTGTGGTGTGTTTGTTGAGATCGATGAATTGTGGGTTTATGATCAAGTCTATCTATGAATAATATTTGAATCTTCTCTGAATTCTTTTATGTATGATTGGTTATCTTTGCAAGTCTCTTTGAATTATCAGTTTGGTTTGGCCTACTAGATTGATCTTTCTTGCAATGGGAGAAGTGCTTAGCTTTGGGTTCAATCTTGCGGTGTCCTTTCCCAGTGACAGTAGGGGCAGCAAGGCACATATTGTATTGTTGCCATCGAGGATAACAAGATGGGGTTTTCTTCATATTGCATGAGTATATCCCTCTACATCATGTCATCTTGCTTAAGGTGTTACTCTGTTTTTAACTTAATACTCTAGATGCATGCTGGATAGCGGTCGATGAGTGGAGTAATAGTAGTAGATGCAGGCAGGAGTCGGTCTACTTGTCTCAGACGTGATGCCTATATACATGATCATACCTAGATATTCTCATAACTATGCTCAATTCTGTCAATTGCTCAACAGTAATTTGTTCACCCACCATAGAATACTTATGATCTCGAGAGAAGCCACTAGTGAAACCTATGGCCCCGGGTCTATCTTCATCATATTAATCTCCTACTACTTAGTTATTTCCTTTGCTATTTACTTTGCCTTTATTTTACTTTGCATCTTTATCACAAAAATACCAAAAATATTATCTTATCATATCTATCAGATCTCACTCTCGTAAGTGGCCTTATAGGGATTGACCACCCCTATTTGTGTTGGTTGCGAGGATTTATTTGTTTTGTGCAAGTACGAGGGACTCGCGCGTAGCCTCCTACTAGATTGATACCTTGGTTCTCAAAAACTGAGGGAAATACTTACGCTATTTTGCTGCATCATCTCTTCCTCTTCGGGGAAAACCAACGCAGTGCTCAAGAGGTAGCAGGGAGCATCATGGAATTGGCGATGGAGAAGGGTTGGTGATGACGAAGAACGAGGATCCCCTTTCCTAAGCCCCAAACGGACTCTAGATCTGTCCTCCCGAGGAAGAACAAGGCTTGGCGGCGGCTCCATCTCATGGATCGCGATAATTCTTCCTCCCTCATTTTTTCTCCGAAAATAGGAATTTATAGTGTCAGGGTTGAGGTCCACGGGGCCACCAGGTGGGTACTGAAGGAAATATGCCCTAGAGGCAATAATAAAGTTATTAGTTATTTCCTTATTTTATGATAAATGTTTATTATTCATGCTAGAATTGTATTAACCGGAAACATAATACATGTGTGGATACATAGACAAACATAGTGTCACTAGTATGCCTCTACTTGACTAGCTCATTAATCAAAGATGGTTAAGTTTCCTAACCATAGACATGAGTTGTCATTTGATTAACGGGATCACATCATTAGGAGAATGATGTGATTGACTTGGCCCATTCCGTTAGCTTAGCACTTGATCATTTAGTATGTTGCTATTGCTTTCTTCATGACTTATACATGTTCCTATGACTATGAGATTATGCAACTCCCGTTTACCGGAGGAACACTTTGTGTGCTACCAAACGTCACAACGTAACTGGGTGATTATAAAGGTGCTCTATAGGTGTCTCCGAAGGTACTTGTTGGGTTGGCGTATTTCGAGATTAGGATTTGTCACTTCGATTGTCGGAGAGGTATCTCTGGGCCCACTCGGTAATACACATCACTTAAGCATTGCAACTAATTAGTTAGTTGCGGGATGATGTATTACGGAACGAGTAAAGAGACTTGCCTATAACGATATTGAACTAGGTATTGAGATACCGATGATTGAATCTTGGGCAAGTAACATACTGATGACAAAGGGAACAACGTATGTTGTTATGCGGTTTGACTGATAAAGATCTTTGTAGAATATGTAGGATCCAATATGAGCATCCAGGTTTCGCTATTGGTTATTAACCGGAGATGTGTCTCGGTCATGTCTACATAGTTCTCGAACCCGTAGGGTCCGCACGCTTAAAGTTTGATGACAGTTATATTATGAGTTTATGTGTTTTGATGTACCAAAGGTAGTTCGGAGTCCCGAATGTGATCATGGACATGACGAGGAGTCTCGAAATGTTCGAGACATAAAGACCGATATATTGGATGACTATATTTGGATACCGGAATGGTTCCAGGTGAGATCAGGATAATACCGGAGCACCAGGAGGTTATCGGAACCCCCGGGAGGTATATGGGCCTTAATGGGCTTTAGTGGAAAGGAGGGGTAAGGAGCAAGGGAGGGGGCTCCCCCCCCCAAGTCCAATCCGAATTGGGAGGGGGGCCGGCCCCCCTCTCCTTCCTCCCTCCTTCCTCTTCCTTCCCTCTCCCTCTCCAAATAGGAAACGGAGGAGTCCTACTCCCGGTGGGAGTAGGACTCCCCCCTTGGGCGCGCCTCCTCCCCTTGGCCGGCCCTCTCCCCCCTTTATATATGGAGGAGAGGGGCACCCCATAGACACAACAATTGATCTCTTGGATCTTTTAGCCATGTGCAGTGCCCGTCTCCACTATAGTCCACCTCGATAATATAGTAGCGGTGCTTAGGCGAAGCCCTGCGATGGTAGAACATCAACATCGTCACCACGCCATCGTGCTGACGGAACTCCCCCTCAAAGCTTGGCTGGATCGGAGTTCGAGGGACGTCATCGAGTTGAACGTGTGCAGAACTCGGAGGTGCTGTGCGTTCGGTACTTGATCGGTCGGATCGTGAAGACGTACAACTACATCAACCGCGTTGTGCTAACGCTTCCGCCTTCAGTCTACGAGGGTACGTGGACACACTCTCCCCTATCGTTGCTATGCATCACCATGATCTTGCGTGTGCGTAGGATCTTTCTGGAAATTACTATGTTCCCCAACAGTGGCATCCGAGCCAGGTTTATGCGTAGATGTTATATGCACGAGTAGAACACAAGTGAGTTCTGGGCGATACAAGTCATACTGCTTACCAGCATGTCATACTTTGGTTTGGCGGTATTGTTGGATGAAGTGGCCCGGACCAACATTACATGTACGCTTACGCGAGACTGGTTCTACCGACATGCTTTGCACACAGGTAGCTGGCGGGTGTCAGTTTCTCCAACTTATTTGAACCGAGTGTGGCTACGCCCGATCCTTGTGAAGTTTAAAACAACACTAACTTGACAAACTATCGTTGTGGTTTTGATGCGTAGGTAAGAACGGTTCTTGCTCAGCCCGTAGCAGCCACGTAAAACTTGCAACAACAAAGTAGAGGACGTCTAACTTGTTTTTGCAGGGCATGTTGTGATGTGATATGGTGAAGACGTGATGAAATATAGATTGTTGTATGAGATGATCATGTTTTGTTGAAGTTATCGGCTACTAGCAGGAGCCTTATGGTTGTCTCTTTATTTGCATAAGATGCAAGTGCTATGTAATTGCTTTAGTTTATCGCTATGCGATAGCAATAGTTGCAAAAGCAATAGCCGGTGAGATGACCATGTGACGACACGTTGATAAAATATCAAGATGATGGAGATCATAGTGTCATGCCGGTAACAATGGAGATCATGACAGTACTTTGGAGATGGAGATCAAAAGCACAAGATGATGATGGCCATATCATGTCACATATTATGATTGCATGTGATGTTTATCTTTTATACATCTTATTTTGCTTAGTTCAATGGTAGCTTTATAAGATGATCCCTTACTAAATTTCAAGGTAAAAGTGTTCTCCCTGAGTATGCATCGTTGCCAAAGTTCGTCGTGCTGAGACACCACGTGATGATCGGGTGTGATAAGCTCAACGTTCATCTACAATGGGTGTAAGACAATTTTACAAACACAGAATACTCAGGTTAAACTTTACGAGCCTAGCATATGGAGATATGGCCTCGGAACACTGAGACCGAAAGGTCCAGCGTGAATCATATAGTAGATATGATCAACATAGTGATGTTCACCATTGAAAACTAATCCATCTCACGTGATGATCGGACATGGTTTAGTTGATTTGGATCACGTGATCACTTAGATGATTAGAGGGATGTCTATCTAAGTGGGAGTTCTTATGTAATATGATTAATTGAACTTTAATTTATCATGTACTTAGTCCTGGTAGTATTAGCATATCTATGTTGTAGATCAATAGCTCGCGTTTAGCTCCCCTGTTTTATTTTTGATATGTTCCAAGAGAAAAATAAGTTGAAAGATGTTAGTATCAAAGATGCGGACTAGCTCCGTGATCTCAAGATTATCCTCATTGCTGCACAGAAGTATTATGTCCTTGAGGCACCGCTAGGTTACAGAACTATTGCGGGAGCAGATGCAAACGTTTTGAACGTTTTGACAAAAGCTCGGTATGATAACTACTTGATAGTTTAGTGTACCATGCTTTACGGCTTAGAACCGGGACTTCAAAAATGTTTTGAATGCCATGGGACATATAAGATGTTCCAAAAGTTGAAATTGGTATTTCATACTCATTCCTGTGTCGAGAGGTATGAGACCTCTGACATTACTTTGCCTACATGATGGAGGAGAGTAGCTCAACCAGTAAGCATGTGCTCAGATTGTCCGAGTACTATAATCACTTGAATCAAGTGGGAGTTAATCTTCCAGATAAGATAGTGATTGACAGAGTTCTCTAGTCACTATCACCAAGTTGATAGAACTTCATGATGAACTATAATGTGCAAGGGATAATGGAAACGATTCCCAAGCTCTTCATGATGCTGAAATCAACGAAGGTAGAAATCAAGAAAAGCATCAAGTGTTGATGGTTAAAAAGACCACTCGTTTCAAGAAAAGGGCAAAGGAAAGAAGGGGTACTTCAAGAAGAACGGCAAGCAAGTTACTGCTCAAGTGAAGAAGCCCAAGTCTGGACCTAAGCCTGAGACTAAGTGCTCTTACTGCAAAGGGAGTCGTCACTGGAAGCGGAACTGCCCAAGTATTTGGCGGATAAGAAGGATGGCAAAGTGAACAAAGGTATATTGGATATACATGTTATTGATGTGTACTTTACTAGTGTTTATAGCAACCCCTCGGTATTTGATACTAGTTCAGTTGCTAAGAGTAGTAACTTGAAACGGGAGTTGCAGAATGAACAGAGACTAGTTAAGGGTGAAGTAACGATGTGTGTTGGAAGTAGTTCCAAGAATGATATGATCATCATCACACACTCCCTATACTTTCGGGATTAGTGTTGAACCTAAATAAGTCTTATTTGGTGTTTGCGTTGAGCATGAATATGATTTGATCATGTTTATTGTAATACGGTTATTCATTTGAGTTAGAGAATAATTGTTATTCTGTTTACATGAATAAAACCTTCTATGGTTATACACCCAATGAAAATGGTTTGTTGAATCTCGATCGTAGTGATACACATATTCATAATATTGAAGCCAAAAGATGCAAAGTTAATAATGATAGTGCAACTTATTTGTGGCACCGCCGTTTAGGTCATATTGGTGTAAAGCGCATGAAGAAAATCCATGTTGATGGGCTTTTGGAATCACTTGATTATGAATCAGTTGATGCCTGCGAACCATGCCTCATGGGCAAAGATGACTAAGACTCCATTCTCCAGAACAATGCAGCGAGCAACTGACTTATTGGATATAATACATACTGACGTATGAGGTCCGATGAGTGTTGAGGCTCGCGGCGGGTATTGTTATTTTCTGACCTTCATAGATGATTTGAGCAGATATGGGTATATCTACTTGAAGAAACATAAGTCTGAAACATTTGAAAAGTTCAAAGAATTTCATAGTGAAGTGGAAAATCATCGTGACAAGAAAATAAAGTTTCTACGATCTGATCACAGAGGCAAATATTTGAGTTACGAATTTGGTCTTCAATTAAAACAATGTGGAATAGTTTCACACACTCATGCCACCTGGAACACCACAGCGTAATGGTGTGTACAAACTTCATAACCGTACTTTATTTTATATAGTGCAATCTATGATGTCTCTTACCGATTTACCACTATAGTTTTGGGGTTGTTCATTAGAGATAGCTGCATTCACATTAAAAAGGGCACCATCTAAATTCGTTGAGATGACACCGTATGAATTGTGGTTTAGCAGGAAACCTAAGCTTTCATTTCTTAAAGTTTGGGGTTGCGATGCTTATGTGAAAAAGTTTCATCTTGATAAGCTCAAACCTAAGTCGGAGAAGTGCATCTTCATAGGATACCCAAAAGTAATTGTTGCGTACACCTTCTATCACAGATTCAAAGGCAATATATTTTTTGCTGAGAATGGATCCTTTCTAGAGAAGGAGTTTCTCGAAAGAAGTGAGTGGGAGGAAAGTAGAACTTGATGAGGTAACTGTACCTGCTCCCTTATTAGAAAGTAGTTCATCAAAGAAATCTGTTTCTGTGACTCCTACACCAATTAGTGAGGAAACTAATGATGATGATCATGTAACTTCGGATCAAGTTACTACCGAACCTCGTAGGTCAACCAGAGTGAGATCCGCACCAGAGTGGTACGGTAATCCTGTTCTGGAGGTCATGTTAATTGACCATGACGAACCTATGAACTATGAGGAAGCGATGATGAGCCCAGATTCCGGCTTGAGGCCATGAAATCTGAGATGGGATCCATGTATGAGAACAAAGTGTGGACTTTGGTTGACTTGCCCGATGATCGGCAAGCCATAGAAAATAAATGGATCTTCAAGAGGAAAACGGACGCTGATAGTAGTGTTACTATCTACAAAGCTAGACTTGTCGAAAAAGGTTTTAAAAAAATTCAAGGTGTTGACTACGATGAGATTTTCTCACTCGTAGCGGTGCTTAAGTCTATCCGAATCATGTTAGCAAATTGCCACATTTTATGAAATCTGGCAAATGGATGTCAAAACTACATTCCTTAATGGATTTCATAAAGAAGAGTTGTATATAATGCAACCAGAAGGTTTTGTCGATCCTAAAGGCGCTGACAAAATGTGCAAGCTCCATCGATCCATCTATGGACTGGTGCAAGCATCTCAGAGTTTGAATACACGCTTTGATGAGTTGATCAAAGCATATAGTTTTATACAGACTTGTGGTGAAGCCTGTATTTACAAGAAAGTGAATGGGAGCACTACAACATTTTTGATAAATATATGTGAATGACATATTGTTGATCGGAAATAATGTAGAATTTCCTAGAAAGCATAAAGGAGTATTTGAAAGGAGTTTTTCAAATAAAGACCTCGGTGAAGCTACTTACATATTGAGCATCAAGATCTATAGAGATAGATCAAGACGCTTGATAAGTTTTTTCAATGAGTACATACCTTCACAAGATTTTGAAGTAGTTCAAAATGGAACAGTCAAAGAAAGAGTTCTTACTTGTGTTACAAGGTGTGAAATTGAGTAAGACTCAAAGCCCGACCATGGCAGAAGATAGAAATAGAATGAAAGTCATTCCCTATGCCTCAACCATAGTTTCTATAAAGTATGCCATGCTATGTACCAAATCTATTGTATACCCTACACTGAGTTTAGCAAGGGAGTACAATAGTGATCTAGGAGTACATCACTGGACAACGGTCAAAATTATCCTTAGTGGAATAAGGATATGTTTCTTGATTATGGAGGTGACAAAAGGTTCGTCGTAAAGGGTTACGTCGATGCAAATTTTGACACTGATCCAGATGACTCTAAGTCTCAATCTAGATACATTTTGAAAGTGGGAGCAATTAGCTAGAGTAGCTCCGTGCAGAGCATTGTTGACATAGAAATTTGCAAAATACATACGGATCTGAATGTGGCAGACCCGTAGACTAAACTTCTCACACAATCAAAACATGATCACACCTTAGTACTCTTTGGGTGTTAATCACATAGAGATGTGAACTAGATTATTGACTCTAGTAAACCCTTTGGGTGTTGGTCACATTACGATGTGAACTATGGGTGTTAATCACATGGTGATGTGAACTATTGGTCTCAAGTCACATGGCGATGTGAACTAGATTATTGACTCTAGTGAAAGTGGGAGACTAAAGGAAATATGCCCTAGAGGCAATAATAAAGTTATTATTTATTTCCTAATTTTATGATAAACGTTTATTATTCATGCTAGAATTGTATTAACCGGAAACATAATACATGTGTGGATACATAGACAAACATAGTGTCACTAGTATGCCTCTACTTGACTAGCTCGTTAATCAAAGATGGTTAAGTTTCCTAACCATAGACATGAGTTGTCATTTTATTAACGGGATCACATCATTAGGAGAATGATGTGATTGACTTGACCCATTTTGTTAGCTTAGCACTTGATCGTTTAGTATGTTGCTATTGCTTTCTTCATGACTTATACATGTTCCTATGACTATGAGATTATACAACTCCCGTTTACCGGAGGAACACTTTGTGTGCTACCAAACGTCACAACGTAACTGGGTGATTATAAAAGTGCTCTATAGGTGTCTCCGAAGGTACTTGTTGGGTTGGCGTATTCCGAGATTAGGATTTGTCACTCCGATTGTCGGAGAGGTATCTCTGGGCCCACTCGGTAATACACATCACTTAAGCCTTGCAAGCATTGCAACTAATGAGTTAGTTGCGGGATGATGTATTACGGAACGAGTAAAGAGACTTGCCGGTAACGAGATTGAAATAGGTATTGAGATACAGACGATCGAATCTCGGGCAAGTAACATACCGATGACAAAGGGAGCAACGTATGTTGTTATGCGGTTTGACCGATAAAGATCTTCGTAGAATATGTAGGATCCAATATGAGCATCCAGGTTCCGCTATTGGTTATTGACCGGAGACGTGTCTCGATCATGTCTACATAGTTCTCGAACCCGTAGGGTCCGCACGCTTAAAGTTCGATGACAGTTATATTATGAGTTTATGTGTGAGGGAGTCCTGGATTAGGGGGTCTCCGGACAGCCGGACAATATCCTTTGGCCGGACTGTTGGATTATGAAGATACAAATTGAAGACTTTGTCCCGTGTCCAGATGGGACTTTACTTGGCGTGGAAGGCAAGCTAGGCAATACGGATATGTATATCTCATCCTTTGTAACCGACCTTGTGTAACCCTAGCCCCCTCCGGTGTCTATATAAACCGGAGGGTTTTAGTCCGTAGGACAACATACAATCATACCATAGGCTAGCTTCTAGGGTTTAGCCTCTCTGATCTCGTGGTAGATCAACTCTTGTAATACTCATATCATCAAGAACAATAAGGCAAGACGTAGGGTATTACCTCCATCAAGAGGGCCCGAACCTGGGTAAACATCGTGTCCCCTGCCTCCTGTTACCATCCGCCTTAGACGCACGTACAGTTCGGGACCCCCTACCCGAGATCCGCCGGTTTTGACACTTACATTGGTGCTTTCATTGAGAGTTCCACTGCGTCGTCATCGTAAAGAATATGGCTCGCCTCATTGTTAAGGACAACATCACCTCTGGGGAGCCCTGGGTGTAGGCCAGACTCTCCAACTAGGCGGCTTCGTCATGACCACCCGCTCGGCCGCTGCGCCGAAGATGACCTCTCAGGTCATCGAAAATAGCCTCCACGTCGGCTCAAAATCTGTCGAGTAGATGGATCCAATGGAGCTCTCCTCTTTGAACGAGCTCTTGGATCACATTGCCGCTCTAGGAGTCACTACGGACTACGATCGGATTGGGCTTAAACCCGACTAGAGGGAGATTATCTCTCCGCCAGTCACCCATCAGATAGCGGTGGTGGAGGAGCAATGCGGCGATTCTCCCTCTATCCTAAGGATGAACTATGTCCGGATTCCCGAGCTCTCCGAACAGGATACTCGCTCACGGGAGGACGCCGCCCTAACCCTGAATCCAGAATCAGGCCGCATACCGAACCCGCAGGGCAACATCCAGGAGCCCGAACTTCCAAGATCAGAAACTCCCCTGCCTCGGGATCACAGATTGGGTCAAGGTCTGGACTTAAATCTACCCACCCACCCAGATACAAACTATCTTTCCCACATTAGGCAAGCACCCCAAGAGACAGTACATCACTATTGGGCCAGATTCCTCCTTGTAATGAACAAGGTCAAGGACTGTTGCGAGGAAGATGCAATTTCGTTCTTTTGCAACAATTGCATGGGCAAGGGAGTCCTCAACGCCATAAGTCGCCGTGACGTAGCACACTTTGCTAACTTGGCGGCCATAGTACGGAAATACTGTGCGATGGAAAGTGCCTGGAATACCCATGTTCAATTTTGGGATAATCCGGCTCTGACAAAACCCCCAGTCCGAACTAAAAGGGCACACTCTCATAAGTCGCCCGACTCAATTACAAAGAAGCAAAAGCCCACTACAGGGCATGGAACCGTATTGGAGGGATTGCTCAACGGGCCTGCAAAATCCATAGTACAGCGGATATCATATCAACACACAGCCTTAGAGCATGTTGGGTACTCCAGCAGGTGGCCAAAAGCGGTGAGGATCTCCTCACCCAAAATACCCCAGAGCACCTTCCCACGGATAACAATACAGTATTAACGGTCTTCGAGACCTTCGCCTCAAATAATAGGCGTAAGCAAGCACTCCGCAGCCTTGCCGAAGTCTGCCATGTGGCAGCAATAAATCCATGGAGCGACACGGCTATCACCTTCAATGCCAGTGATGAACCTAAATTCCGAACAGCCAGAGCACCAGCCGCTTTGGTCCTTAGTCCAATTGTGGACGGCTTTTGGCTCACCAAGGTGCTCATGGATGGCAGAAGCGGATTAAACCTCATTTATGAGGAAACTCTCCAAAAAATGGACATAGACAGCAACCGTATTGAGCAAAGCAGTACGACCTTCCGAGGAATCATCCCTAGTCTGGAGGTACATTGCGCTGGGAAAATCACACTTGATGTGGTATTCGGCACTCCAGAGAATTACAGGTCCGAAGAAATTACATTCCAAGTGGCCCCGTTCAGTAGCGGATATCACGCCCTTCTAGGGCAGGAGGCATTCATGATTTTTCAAGCCATGCCCCATTACGGGTACATGAAGCTCAAAATGCCCGGACCCAAGGGAATTATCACTCTAGCTAGTGATCTGTACATAGCACTCCGCGCCGAGAACAAAATAGCCGCACTAGCTCTCAAGGCATTATCCGAAGCCCTTGTGGCAGAGGAGTTAACCGCGCTGTGCTCCATGGTGGACAGGGACGACGTAATACTAGACAAAAGATCCAAGTCCACCTCCTTTAAACCAGCGGACAAAATAGTTAAATTCCAAGTCCATCCAACGGACCCTACAAAAACAGCATCCATTGGGGCATAGTTAGACCTGCTGTAGACGCCACACTACGGGAGTTTCTGCGCGAGAATTGGGATATATTCGCCTGGCATCCTTCAGACATGCCAGGAATCCCATGCAGACTGGCCGAGCATAGCCTTAATATTCTAAAAGGATTCAAGCCGGTCAAGCAGACTCCTCGGCGTTTCTCTGAACCTAAGCGACAAGCCATGGGAGAGGAGCAAACCTGGTCGGATTCATTAAAGAAATAAAACATCCGGATCGGCTAGCAAACCTGGTGATGGTACCAAAGAAGTACAAATCCTGGCGCCTATGTGTCGACTTCAAAGACCTTAATAAGGCTTGCCCAAAGGATCCCTTCCCACTCCCTCGCATCGATCAAATCATCGACGCTACCGCAGGACACGAATCATTGTGCTTCATCGACGCATACTCCGGTTACCACCAGATTAAGATGGCGGAGTCTGATCAAGCCGCAACGGCATTTATAACACCATACGGCCCCTTCTGCTTTAACACAATGCCCTTTGGGCTCAAAAATGCAGGCGCAACATATCAGCGCATGATCCAGACATGTCTGGAAAAGCAGATCGGTAAGTTGTGGAGGCATATGTAGACGATGTGGTCATTAAAACCAGACACGTCAACTCTTTAATAGACGACTTGAGGCTCACGTTCACCAATCTCTGAACATACGACATTAAGCTCAATCCGGAAAAATGCGTTTTCGGCGTTCTCGCCGGAAAGCTCCTGGGCTTTATCGTCTCCAGTAGAGGAATTGAAGCAAATCCGGCTAAAATCCGAGCTCTGTCACAATTGGCTATCCCAACTGACCTCAAGCAAATCCAGAAATTGATTGGATGTGTGGCGGCTTTAAGCCGCTTTATCTCCCGATTAGGAGAAAAGGCACTTCCCCTTTATCGCCTTCTTCGACGCAACCAACACTTTGAGTGGACGGACGCAGCCACGGCCGGATTGGAAGAAATAAAAGCCATCCTGGCCGCCAACCCAATCCTGGCCACACCAACTGTTGGCGAACCAATGCTATTATATATAGCGGCAACTCACCAAGTTGTAAGCGCAGTGCTCGTCGTCGAATGAGAGACGGACGAACATAAATTCCCACTTCAAAAGCCGGTATATTATGTATCCACTGTCCTCACTCCATGCAAATCACGGTACCCACATTACCAAAAGATAGCATTCACGGTATTTATGGCATCCTGGAAATTACGACACTACTTTCAAGAGTGTTCGATTACGGTGGCATCCGAAGTACCACTCAATGACATAATAAACAACCGCGATGCCACGGGCCGGATTGCCATATGGGCCATCGAGCTCCTCCCGTTCGACATAACATATAAGCCATGACGAGCCATTAAGTCGCAAGTACTGGCCGATTTCGTAGCCGAATGGACAGAAGCTGAACTCCCTAAAGAGTACGGCGCATACTCCAATTGGATCATGCACTTCGACGGCTCTAAAATGCTGGCTGGTCTAGGGGCTGGCGTCGTCCTGACGTCCCCCACCGGAGACACGGTGCAATACGTGCTCCAAATACTATATACAGACTCCAATAACGCAGCCGAATACGAGGCCCTATTACACGGCCTCCGGATGGCAGTCTCCATAGGTATCCAACGCCTAGAGGTGCGTGGGGACTCGAACCTCGCAATATCCCAAATAAATGGAGACTTCGATGCCAAGGATCCGAAAATGGCGGAATATCGCAACGTCGTCCTCAAAATGTCAGCTCGGTTCGAGGGGCTTGAATTCCACCATGTGGCTCGGGAAAACAACCAGGCGGCGGACATCCTAGCCCGTATCGGCGCTAAACACGACCCTGTCCCACCGAACATCTTCCTGGAAAGATTGTTTGAACCATACGTAGTATGGGATGGGGACACCGGCAAAAATAGTCCGGACCCGGCCGCAACCCCAGATGCCGAACACTCTGACACAATCGGAGCCTCCGCCACCAAAATAACACCTTCAGCCCACGTGATAATGGCCGTCATCGCCCCGTGGACAGAACCATTCCTAGCCTACCTAACCAGACAGGAATTACCCGAGGACCAAAACGAGGCCTGCTACCTCTTGAGCACTATGTTGGATTTCCCCGAAGAGGAGAGGATGATGCAGCAAAGTAGCGTAAGTATTTCCCTCAGTTTTTCAGAACCAAAGTATCAATCCAGTAGGAGGCTACGCGCGAGTCCCTCGTACCTACACAAAAACAATAGCTCAACGCAACCAACGCGCTTAGGGGTTGTCAATCCCTTCACGGTCACTTACGAAAGTGAGATCTGATAGAGATGATAAATAATATTTTTGGTATTTTTGGTATAGAGATGCAAAGTAAAAAGTAAAAGGAAAAGTAAAAGCAAAGCAATAATAAAGTGATGGAGATTGATATGATGAGAAAGAGAACCGGGGGCCATAGGTTTCACTAGTGGATTCTCTCAAGAGCATAAGTATTCTACGGTGGGTGAACAAATTACTGTTGAGCAATTGACAGAATTGAGCATAGTTATGAGAATATCTAGGTATGATCATGTATTTAGGCATCACGTCCGAGACAAGTAGACCGACTCCTGCCTGCATCTACTACTATTACTCCACTCATTGACCGCTATCCAACATGCATCTAGAGTATTAAGTTAAAAACAGAGTAACACCTTAAGCAAGATGACATGATGTAGAGGGATAGTTTCATGCAATATGATAAAAAACCCATCTTGTTATCCTCGATGGCAACAATACAATACATGCCTTGCTGCCCCTTCTGTCACTGGGAAAGGACACCGCAAGATCGAACCCAAAGCTAAGCACTTCTCCCATGGCAAGAAAAACCAATCTAGTAGGCCAAACTAAATTGATAATTCGAAGAGACTTGCAAAGATAACCAATCATACATAAAAGAATTCAGAGAAGATTCAAATATTATTCATAGATAGACTGGATCATAAACCCACAATTCATCAGTCTCAACAAACACACAGCAAAAAGAAGATTACATCGAATAGATCTCCACAAGAGAGGGGGAGAACATTGTATTGAGATCCAAAAAGAGAGAATAAGCCATCTAGCTACTAACTATAGACCCGTAGGTCTGAAGTAAACTACTCACACTTCATCGGAGGGGCTTGGATGATGATGTAGAAGCCCTCCGTGATCGATGCCCCTTCCGGCAGAGCTCCAGAACAGGCCCCAAGATGGGATCTCGTGGATACAGAAAGTTGCTGTGGTGTAATCAGGTTTTTGGCTCCGTCCCCGATTGTTTGGGGGTACATAGGTATATATAGGAGGAAGAAGTGCGTCGGTGGAGCTTCGAGGGGCCCACAAGGCAGGGGCGCGCCCTAGGGGGGCGCCCTCCACCCTCGTGACCGCCTCGTGGCTTTCTTGACGGAGGGTCCAAGTCTCCTGGATCTTATCTGATGAGAAAATCACGTTTGCGAAGGTTTCATTCCGTTTGGACTCCGTTTGATATTCTGTTTCTCTGAAACACTGAAATAGGCAAAAAAACAACAATTCCGGGCTGGGCCTCCGATTAATAGGTTAGTCCCAAAAATAATATAAAAGTGGAAAATAAAGCCCAATATAGTCCAAAACAGTAGATAATATAGCATGGAGCAATCAAACATTATAGATACGTTGGAGACGTATCAAGCATCCCCAAGCTTAATTCCTACTCGTCCTTGAGTAGGTAAATGATAAAAAGAGAATTTTTGATGCGGAGTGCTACTTGGAATAATTTTAATGTAATTCTTCTTAATTGTGGTATGAATATTTAGATCCGAAAGATTCAAGACAAAAGTTCATATTGACATAAAAATGATAATACTTCAAGCATACTAACTAAGCAATTATGTCTTCTCAAAATAACATGGCCAAAGAAAGTTCATCCCTACAAAATCATATAGTTTAGTCATGTTTCATTTTCATCACACATGAATTCTCTCATCATGCACAACCCAGATGACAAGCCAAGCAATTGTTTCATACTTTAGTAATCTCAAACCTATAAAGTTTCACGCAATATATGAGCGCGAGCCATGGACATAGCACTATGGGTGGAATAGAATATAATGAGGGGGTTATGTGGAGAAGACAAAAAAGGAGAAAGTCTCACATCAACGAGGCTAATCAATGTGCTATGGAGATGCCCACCGATTGATTTTAATGCAAGTAGTAGGGATTGCCATGCAACGGATGCACTAGAGCTATAAATGTATGAAAACTCAACAAAGAAACTAGTGGGTGTGCATCCAACTTGCTTGCTCACGAAGACCTGGGGCACTTGAGGAGGCCCATTGTTGGAATATACAAGCCAAGTTCTATAATGAAAAGTTCCCACTAGTATATGAAAGTGATAACATTAGAGACTCTCTACTATGAAGATCATGGTGCTACTTTGAAGCACAAGTGTGGTAAAAGGATAGTAACATTGTCCCTTCTCTCTTTTTCTCTCATTTTTTGGGCCTTTTTATGGCCTTTCTGTTGTTTTGGGCCTTCTCTTTTTATGGTCTTTTTTTATTCCTCACTTGGACAATGCTCTAATAATGATGATCATCACACTTCTATTTATTTACAACTCAATGATTACAACTCGATACTAGAACAAAGATGACTCTATATGAATGCCTCCGATGGTGTACCGGGATATGCAATGAACCAAGAGTGACATGTATGGAAGAATTATGAACGGTGGCTTTGCCACAAATACTATGTGAACTACATGATCATGCTAAGCAATATGACAATGATGAATGTGTCATGATGAACGGAATGATGGAAAGTTGCATGGCAATATATCTCGGAATGGCTATGGAAATGCCATAATAGGTAGGTATGGTGGCTGTTTTGAGGAAGATATAGGGAGGTTTATGTGTGAAAGAGCATATCATATCACGGGGTTTGGATGCACCGGCGAAGTTTGCGCCAACTCTCAATGTGAGAAAGGGCAATGCACGGTACCGAAGAGGCTAGCAAGGATGGAAGGGCGAGAGTGCGTATAATCCATGGACTCAACATTAGTCCTAAAGAACTCACATACTTATTGCAAAAATCTACAAGTCATCAAAAACCTCGGTACTACGTGCATGCTCCTAGGGGAATAGATTGGTAGGAAAAGACCATCGCTCGTCCCCGACTGCCACTCATAAGGAAGACAATCAAATAACACCTCATGTTTCAAATTTGTTGCATACCGTTTACCATACGTGCATGCTACAGGACTTGCAAACCTCAACACAAGTATTTCTCAATTTCACAACTACTCAACTAGCACGAATTTGATATTATTACCTCCATATCTCAAAACAATCATCAAGCATCAAACTTTTCTTAGTATTCAACACACTCATAGGAAAGTTTTATTAATAATCTTGCATACCAAGCATATTAGGATTTTAAGCAAATTAACATGCTATTAAGACTCTCAAAATAATCTAAGTGAAGCATGAGAGATCAATAGTTTCTATAAAACAAATCCACCACCGTGCTCTAAAAGATATAAGTGAAGCATTAGAGCAAAACTATAAAGCTCAAAAGATATAAGTGAAGCACATAGAGTATTCTATCAAATTCCAAATCATGTATGGCTCTCTCAAAAGGTGTGTAGAGAAAGGATGATTGTGGTAGACTAACAAGCAAAGACTCAAATCATAAAAGATGCTCCAAGCAAAACACATATCATGTGGTGAATAAAAATATAGCTCCAAGTAAAGTTACCGATAGAAGTAGACGAAAGAGGGGATGCCTTCCGGGGCATCCCCAAGCTTTGGCTTTTAGGTGTCCTTAGATTATATTGGGGGTGCCATGGGAATCCCCAAGCTTAGGTTCTTGCCACTCCTTGTTCCATAATCCATAAAATCTTTACCCAAAACTTGAAAACTTCACAACACAAAACTTAAAGTAGAAAATCTCGTGAGCTCCGTTAGCGAAAGAAAACAAAAGACCACTGATACTGTAATGAACTTATTCTTTATTTATATTGGTGTTAAACCTACTGTATTCCAACTTCTCTATGGATTATAAACTATTTTACTAGCCATAGATTCATCAAAATAAGCAAACAACACACGAAAAACAGAATCTGTCAAAAACAGAACAGTCTGTAGTAATCTGTAGCTAGCGCAAGATCTGGAACCCCAAAAATTCTACAATAAATTTATGGACCTGAGGAATTTATTTATTAATCATCTTCAAAAATAATTAACTAAATATCACTTTCCAAATAAAAATGACAGCAGTTCTTGTGAGCGCTAAAGTTTCTGTTTTTTACAGCAAGTTCAACAAGACTTTCCCCAAGTCTTCCCAACGGTTCTACTTGGCACAAACACTAATTAAACACAAAAAACACAACCAAAACAGAGGCTAGATAAATTATTTATTACTAAACAGGAGCAAAAAGCAAGGAATAAAAATAAAATTGGGTTGCCTCCCAACAAGCGCTATCGTTTAACGCCCCTAGCTAGGCATAACAAGCAAGAATAGATCTAGGTATTCCATCTTTGGTAGGCAATCCATAAGTGGCTCTCATGATAGATTCATATGGTAATTTTATTTTCTTTCTAGGGAAGTGTTCCATGCCATTTTTTAATGGAAATTGAAATCTAATATTCCCTTCCTTCATATCAATAATTGCACCAACCGTTCTAAGGCAAGGTCTACCGAGAATAATAGGGCAAGAAGGATAGAGAGAGAGAGAGAGAGAGAGAGCGCGAATAAAACGGCAAGGGTGAAGTGGGGGAGAGGAAAACGAGAGGCAAATGGCAAATAATGTAATGTGGGAGATAGGGATAGTGATGGGTACTTGGTATGTTGACTTTTGCGCAGACTCCCCGGCAACGGCGCCAGAAATTCTTCTTGCTACCTCTTTAGCACTGCGTTGGATTTCCACGAAGAGGAGAGGATGATGCAGCAAAGTAGCGTAAGTATTTCCCTCAGTTTTTGAGAACCAATGTATCAATCCAGTAGAAGGCTATGCGCGAGTCCCTCGTACCTACAAAAAAACAATAGCTCAACGCAACCAACACGCTTAGGGGTTGTCAATCCCTTCATGGTCACTTACGGAAGTGAGATCTGATAGAGATGATAAATAATATTTTTGGTATTTTTGGTATAGAGATACAAAGTAAAAAGTAAAAGGCAAAGTAAAAGCAAAGCAATAATAAAGTGATGGAGATTGATATGAAGAGAAAGAGACCCGGGGGCCATAGGTTTCACTAGTGGCTTCTCTCAAGAGCATAAGTATTCTACGGTGGGTGAACAAATTACTGTTGAGCAATTGACAGAATTGAGCATAGTTATGAGAATATCTAGGTATGATCATGTATATAGGCATCACGTCCGAGACAAGTAGACCGACTCCTGCCTGCATCTACTACTATTACTCCACTCATCGACCGCTATCCAACATGCATCTAGAGTATTAAGTTAAAAACAAAGTAACGCCTTAAGCAAGATGACATGATGTAGAGGGATAGTTTCATGCAATATGATAAAAATCCCATCTTGTTATCCTCGATGGCAACAATACAATACGTGCCTTGCTGCCCCTTCTGTCACTGGGAAAGGACACCGCAAGATCGAACCCAAAGCTAAGCACTTCTCCCATGGCAAGAAAAACCAATCTAGTAGGCCAAACTAAACTGATAATTCGAAGAGACTTGCAAAGATAACCAATCATACATAAAAGAATTCAGAGAAGATTCAAATATTATTCATGGATAGACGGGATCATAAACCCACAATTCATCGATCTCAACAAACACACCGCAAAAAGAAGATTACATCGAATAGATCTCCACAAGAGAGGGGGAGAACATTGTATTGAGATCCAAAAAGAGAGAAGAAGCCATCTAGCTACTAACTATGGACCTGTAGGTCTGAAGTAAACTACTCACACTTCATCGGAGGGGCTTGGATGATGATGTAGAAGCCCTCCGTGATTGATGCCCCTTCCGGCGGAGTTGATACGGAAAGTTGTGGCGGTGGAATTAGGTTGTTCGCTCTATCCCCAATCGTTTGGGGGTATGTAGGTATATATAGGAGGAAGAAGTACGTCGGTGGAGCTTCGAGGGGCCCATGAGGCAGGGGGCGCACCCTAGGGGGGCGCCCTCCACCCTCGTGACTGCCTCGTGGCTTTCTTGACGGAGGGTCCAAGTCTCCTGGACCTTATCTGATGAGAAAATCACGTTTCCGAAGGTTTCATTCTGTTTGGACTCCGTTTGATATCCTGTTTCTCCGAAACACTGAAATAGGCAAAAACAGCAATTCTGGGTTGGGCCTCCGGTTAATAGGTTAGTCCCAAAAATAATATAAAAGTGGAAAATAAAGCCCAATATAGTCCAAAACAGTAGATAATATAGCATGGAGCAATCAAAAATTATAGATACATTGGGGATGTATCAAGGCCCGCTGCATAGTGCAGCGATCTAAAGCCTGCAAGGTCCACGGGGGAGAGCTTTACAAGAAAAGCACAACTGGAGTCCTTCAAAGGTGTATCTCCGAAGAGGAAGGGCAGAAGCTTTTGGCAGAAATCCATGTCGGACACGGCGGCCACCACGCCGCAGCCCGGGCCCTTGTAAGCAAGGCCTTCCGTACAGGTTTTTATTGGCCGACGGCCTGGGCAGATGCACAACATCTGGTACAACATTGTGTCGGTTGCCAGCTTTTTGCAAACCAAAGCCACATGCCACCTACCGCCCTCCAAACAATCCCCATTACTTGGCCCTTTGCGGTCTGGGGGCTCGATATGGTCGGACCCCTCAAAGGGGGAACCCATAATAGAAAATACTTACTGGTCATGGTGGATAAATTCACCAAATGGATAGAAGACAAATCTGTCAAAACGGCTGAATTCGGACCGGTGATAGACTCCATATCCGGGGTTGTACACCGTTATGGCGTCCCCCACAGCATCATCACTGACAACGGCACAAACTTTACAGCCAACGAGGTGAAACTTTGGTGCAGCAACATGGGCATCAAGCTCGATTATGCTTCCGTCTATCATCCGCAAACTAACGGTCAAGTCGAACGAGCGATTGGTCTTATCATGAGCGACATTAAACCCAGATTAGTCTGATCTTTAAAGGAATCAGACACTCATTGGGTAGAGGAGCTCGACTCCGTACTTTGGGGGCTGCGGACCACGCCGAATCGCACTACCGGATACACACCGTTTTTATGGTGTACAGTGCTGAGGCGGTGCTGCCTTGTGACATAATTCATGACTCACCTCAAGTGCGCATGTACGAAGAAAGAGAGGCCAAGCTCGATCGACAGGACAGTTTGGACGCCCTAGAGGAGGAGCGCGACGTGGAAAAAGCCTGTTCCGCATTCTATCAGCAACAGGCTCGAAGGTATCAAAGCAGAGAAGTGCGGGCCAAAACCTATAACATTGGCGAACTTGTTCTACGCTTGCCGGAGAATAAAAAGAACAAGCTCAAGCCCAAATGGGAAGGTCCCTTCATTATCGACCAGGTTCTGACAGGTGGAGCGTACCGTCTGCGGGATGCATCGAATAATCGACTCGAGCCAAACCCATGGAACGCAGCCAGACTCCGAAGATTCTACGCCTAGTGCCGAACTCTATGCACATCTTTTTTCTCTCTTTCTTTCTCTCTTTTCTCTTCAAGGCCCTAAAGGGATACACTTGTGTCTTGGTCACACAATCTTGACGCGCTAACCGCGCTCAGTATACCTGGGGGCTTCCTATACAAAAGCTTAATATAATTACCTTTCCAAGCTTTATGCCCCGCACATGTGTTATTCTTCCGCATGTACCCTTTTTCGCCATTATATGCATCGATATGACTTAAGTTTTGGCCAAGCTGGGTTTCCTGGCTCTTGTATTTATGCCCTATGTTCCCATTAATTCTGCTAGGCATAAGGGGAGCACCTCTGCGATTATTACTGCCGGGTCAGCCGGATGTGTACCTCAGACTGGGTGAAGCCGAAAGTTGGCATTCTTAAGGGAATATTCGGTCGGCGAATAAAAGATGACTTTCATTTAAATTACTACACGCCCCTAGATATTTTTAACCCGCGCCTCGCAGTTTGGACATGCACATTAGGGCATGCGTACCCAGGGAAAGGAACCCTTAACGGAACTATTCTCCCTGGAAGATGTTTCTTACTATCCATGTAATATAACATACACTACAAAAAAATACACTTGCGTGATGATACATGTTTGTCACAGTAGGTCGCATTTTCTGTCATGCATGTACATCCATGACGATTTTATGACAAAATCAAGAGTCATACATGTGCTTCTGTAGAAGTGTTCCATGACATTACCAAAATTATCATCACGGAAGTGTCCACTTCCATGACGATAAATCGCGCGTCACAGTAGTGCTTTCGTCAAGGGTGACCAACACGTGGCATCCACCATAACGGAACGCTGTTAAGCTATCGGGTCGGGTTTTGGATCGGATAACCCGTTAACAGCCCCGACCAATGGGGATTTTCCACGTGTAAAATCATCATTGGCTAGAGGAAACATGTGTCGGCTCATCGCTGGGACAGATGTCATCCACTCATTGGACAGAAGGCGCCTATGATACGTCGATACGTGGCATGGCCCAACAGAGGCCCATTCCTGTGAAAAGGCAGGCCCGTTTGACTTGGTCAAAAGGTGGCGGGCCGGCCCATGGAAAGCCTGTTAACGGCATGTTCGCATATAGCCCATTTACAGCCCGCTAACCCAAGGCCCGTTACACCCTATTCGAATTAGGCCTAGTAGCGTCATCTAGGCCATCCAATATGATTCCAGCCCGTTTTCACTTCTGGCCCATGTATGGCCCATGACGTCTTTCGGCCCATATGAGGCCCTATGTAACTCTTGGCCTATTAACGGCCTGTGGTGAAACTGGCCCGTAATGAACAATGTATCACTTTACACCCATTAACGGCCCGTGGTGAAACTGGCCCGTAAAGAACAGTGTATCACTTTATACCCATTAACGGTCCGTTATTTCGTTGGGCCGTTTCCAACCCATGTTATCTTTCAGCCTTCTCAGAGCCCATTTATTCTTGGGCTATTTTCCAGCATTCGTTTACTTACGGCCCGTTACTGTCATTTTCTGCTTGTGGGCCAAATTCAGCCCATGGTTACAGTCGGCCCGTTTGTGGTCCATTAATACGTTGGGCCGTTTTCATAGCGTCATCAAATACGGCCTATTAACGATGGCCCGTTATGGTCGGCCCATGAACGGACGATTCCAACTCTAGCCCGTTTACGGCCAGAATGTGGTCTGTTTGGCCCATGTTTGGACAATCGATCATACGGCCCGTATAAGGCCCATTGATGATACGGCCCGTAGAAGGCCCATTGTTTCTACGGCCCGTAGAAGGCCCATTGTTTCTACAGGCCGTAGAAGGCCCACTGTTTCTACGGCCCGTAGAAGGCCCACTATTTATAAGGCCCGTAGAAGGCCCACTGCTTCTACGGCCCGTAGGAGGCCCAGTGTCACTACAGTAAATATTAGCCCGTGGTTATTATGGCGTAGTTTTAAAAAATAGGTTATGCAGCCACTAGCAAACCGCACAAAAAGAACTGCACTGACTACAAGCAAACAAATAAACAAGACAACAAGGAAATAAATAAGCAAGCAACTTACACTAGGCTATCACGGCTATTACACATATTACATCCACTGGGCATCAAAGTTCGCCACCAGTGCAAATATAGGGAACATAGAAGCATATAAACGCCGCAGCAAAACAAGTACAGAACTGAAACCACTTCAGAAGAGCTCAATAAACAATATCCTGGGTACCCATAATGCGGGCAAGATGCTTAGCAAGCTTATTAACTTTCTCTTGTTTAGCGCTTAAGTCCTCCAGCGCTTGCTGTTGCACCAGAAAGTGTGCATCTGAATTCTACAGGGACTTCCTCAGTCCTTCGGCTTCCTGTCGCATAACATCTGATCGATGTATTCCAACTTGAAGTTGAGACTCAAGAAGTCGAACTGATTCAGGCAACGAGTTCTAAGAGCTGGTGCCAGCAGTGGTAGCCAGTAACTCGAACACTACATCAAGACAGGACTTTGGGGTTAACTCAGTGTCTTCAATATAGTTTTTATCAGCTTTCTTGGAGACCAACAGGGATGTCTCACTATCTTGAACCTTATCTGCATTACTTCCATTACCATTGCATAACAGGGTACTCTTCTCCAATATTTTATCCGCGTCCTAAAAGAGAAACAAACAAACATATCTCAGGTTTACAATGTAGTATATGAAACTCATTTTGGTAAACCAGTTCAGTAGTAAGGTGGACAGGATAACAGCATGAAACAAACATATATCTATGTAGTATGGTCATTGTATGGTCTATATCATTCTAGTTTATATTGCCAAATCAAGATAGATACAGTTCGAATCATATCTATTTAAGACAAAGCAGCATAGACAGAATATAAGTGTGGGAAACTACACAGCAATAACAACACTTGTAATGTGAATGGCATGAGAAATAATTGTTTATTCAATTGAAACTGAAATCAACATAGAGCAAGTTACAACAGCAAACAGCCAAACATATTGAAGAAACAAGTTTAAAACATACCTGTTGCGCCATTGGAGTTTCAATTGCATCCTTCAAATTTGAAATTAGTTGGTATCAGTAAATACAGTGATGCAAGAGCAAAGTAGTATGAACCATAGCTACGGAACCTGACCTGAGAACAATTATTCTTCTGCTTTAAGCATTGACTTCGGGTTCGGTGTGGTGGTCCTCGTGATTTGGGCACTGTAGTTGCCTTACTAACTGCTCATATTTGGGTGCTCTATGGTGGAGACGGTGTTGTCTCAACTGGAACTGGGTGTCTATCTGCTGGGGTTGGGGTTAGAAGGGGTGTAGCTGGTTCTCTGTCCAACTGGGTAGGGGTACAATCTGCATGAGTGTGGGTTATGTGTGGTGGGGCTGGTTCTTGGGCAAGTACAACCATGGTTCTATCTGCATCGACAGGTAGCACGATCTTTTCTGAAGACCGTGTTTTTACTCCCACAGATACTGCCATCACTCCCTCCAATTGAAATGGCTGATAAACAAGAAAAGTAATTGAATGTACAGACATTGTAAGATAGACAGGTTCAATGGATAGTAGGGAAGAAAACAGGGCATGAAATAATTCACATTTATGTTGTCTAAGCAAACAGAATAGCAGGACATAATTTCACATATATGATGGCTAATTAAACAGGATAGCATGACACAATTTCACATGTATGATGGCTAACTAAACAGGATAGAATGACATACTTCAAAATATGATGACTATGTAAACAGGATGACATGATATAACTATACGATGTGTCTATTAAAGTGGTTGGCATGCCATAAATCACAAACATGCCGTCGATGGAAACATGATGGCATGATATAATTCACGGATAGAATGACATAATTTAAATATGATGACTATGTAAACAGGACGATATGATATAACTATATTATGTGTTTAGAAAATGGGTTGGCATGCCAGATACATGTTGTCTATGTAAACATCATGGCATGACATAATTCAAATATATGATTTATATACTAAGGAAGTGAGCAGAGGGCAATCGCATATATGATGTGTTAACTAAGGAGATGGCATTCAATATTGTGTATATGATGTAAAAACTAAGCATTGCAATACAACATATGCATTATATGAGTAATATAACCCTGCCAAGTTTGAGCATACACCTCAGGGGGATAATAGGACTGGTCATCTGCCTCTGAATCCTCCTCTGAAGAGCTATCTGTAACCAGCAAGATATCTGCTTCAGCATGTAGCATTGTTTGCTCTGAAGACCTTGTTTTCACTCCAGATTTCTCCATCACCAATTCAAATGGCTGATGCATAGGAAGAGCAGTTGAATATACAAACAGTGTCGACAAAAGCAATGAGAAATACAAAAAAGGATGGCATGATATAATTCACATATATGACGCTTGCCTAAACAGCATGGCATTGCATAATTCACATACATAATGCCTTGCAACAAGATAACATTGCATAATTCACATATATAATGTCTTGCAACAAGATGGCATTGCATAATTCACATATATGGTAATTAGACACTAAACAGGTAGCATTCATACAAAGCATGTCTAAACTAAGCAAATGACATAGCAATGCAAGATACCATATGCATGATATGAGCAACATAACCCTGCCAAGTTAGGGCATGCACCTCGGGGGGAAATATGACTGGTCATCTGTCTTTGAATCTTCCTCTGAGGAGCTATCGGTAACCAGCAAGACATGCGCTTCATCAGATAGCATTGTCTGCTCTGAAGACCTTGTTTCCACTCCAGATTTTTCCATGACCGTGCCGAATGGCTGATGCACAGGAAGAGTAATTGAATGTACTAAAATTGTTGACAAATTTAACACATAATAAAAAAATGATGGCATGATATAATTCACATATAAGATGACTGGCTAACCAGGGTGGCATTGCAAAATTCACATATATGATGCCTGGCTAGACAAGATGGCATTGCATGATTCACATACACGATAAAGAAACTAAACATATGGCATTGACACAAAGCATGTCTAAACTAAGTAGATGACATCTTTAATGTATACAGTAAGCAATGCAAGGCACCATATGCATGATATTACCAACATCAGCATGCCAAGTTAGAGCGAAGACCTCATGGGGTAAATAGGAGTGGTCTTCTCCTTCTGAATCCCCCTCAGAACAGTTATCTTCCTCTTGATTACGATCCGAAATGGGTGGAGGGGGGCTGCCTTTGCGCCCACCATGGAACGACGTCTGCATGAAATTTTATTGCCACGCAAGGCTCGTCTCTTTTGCTCTACATGATCAGTTCCATTGTGTACAATAACTGGCATGCATAGGAATAAAACATAGTGAGATTATGTAAGGAGTGCATGCACAAATCCAGAGTGATGGTAGCAAACTTTGGATAGACCCAAAACCAATGATAGCAGGCAGATAATAGCTTTAGTTAAAAAATACAGATAATGGCTCCTTTAATGTTTGTTTGCACCCAACATGAAACTCATAGTAGACACCGGAGATTAACCAGATAGTAGACAGATAGTACTGATTGCTGCCCCAATATGTACCCCACAACCATTTAAAAACTCAAGTTTCAGCATTAGTTTGGACCTGACTCGGAGTCTAATAGGTGAACACGACAATAATGTAGCATGTCATCATATTAAGCGACGCATAACGTAAGCAGACACGGAAGAGTGCGACCTCTCTTGCGGACCCGTGTAGTCCTCAAGGTCATCTGCTCAGTTGATGATGGTAATGCAGTTGTCGTGGCTGTCGGCGGCGGGGAAGAAGATCTGAGGCGGCGAAAGACAGTCTGGAGAGCGGATCCCTGCTGTGGTGAACCCTTCCGTCGTTGGAGCAGCTGAGCTGGGGTGGAACACAGCGCCGCGGGAGCAGGACAAACCACACAAGGTTTTCTTTGACACATATCTGTAACAGAAGTAATTGAGTAAGGGCTTGTTTGAATTTGAGGATTCTAACAATGTAGGGATAGGAAATAGACAGGAATAGGATAGGAATGCACGTGCAAAACAGAGAATTTAAAAACACAGGATTTCTGCCAATCTGGGTGTTTGATTCACAACAATTGGAAGATCACAGGATGCAAAAAAGCATGGTGAGATTAAGTCAAACCACAAGAAAATGTACGGTTATAATGCTATTATGCTACTATCTCTTAGTCTTGTGCTTGATGAATAGGAATATGAAAAGGAGGAGAAGTGGAAATTAGAATTCCTACGGTTTTTCTTTCAAGGAGACACTAAAGGAACAAATCCTACAGTTTTCCTTTGCTCCATTCCTTTGCACCAAATTCATGAAAAGTAGTACCATAGGAAACTTTCCAATTCCGAAGTTTTTCATTCACTTTTCCTTTCAAGCACCGGCGATTCTAGTAGGCAGGCTTGAGCAAGGAAAATCCTACACTAAAAAAATGTTTTTGTGCTACTTCTATTACTTTGGACCCAGGCCACTGCCATACTAGCTCAACTCCCAGGCCCATCGACAAATGCACAGCTGAAACACGTAGAGATAAATAATGATGGCGTTCAAGAGAGTCCATCACGGATAGCTAAGTTGCCTGGTACCTCACTGCTTGTCATATAGTAGGATAAAATAATCATATTTCCCGTTACTATGAGTGCTCAGTGGACAATATATATAACATGTAGAGTAAAAAAGAGATGCAACAAGTGTAGAACCTCTTTGGCGAAGCCATGTCGATCTCAGCGTGATTGGGTTGGCCGGTGAGGATGCTCCAGCTGACTTGGCTGTCGGAGGAGGGGAAGAAGATCTTAGGTGTTTGGAGATGGAGCCCGAGGTACTGCTCCGCTGTGATGGAGGGTTTCGTCATTGGAGCAGCTCCGGTGAGTTATACGACGCCGAGGCTGAAGCAGGACAAGAGAGACAACGAACAACATTAACCTGAGTGGAATTCTAATAGCATCTCCAATACATGACGTAAAATACATAACCACAAAGTGCTAGATGTAAAATACATCAGCCTCTCATCTCTGAACTTAACTGTCAAAACTAAATTTAACTGTCAAAACTGAACTTAACTGTCGAAACTGAACTTAACTATCGAAACTGAATTTTGATGTCGAAACTGAATGCACTAGCAAGGTGAGGCTACACGTCGGTCGACTGACTTTTTCATCTCTGGCCAGTCGATTTTGCAGCCATTGGATACGAAATCAAGGGCTTGCGGTTCATCTTCAACCTCCACCCCCTGAGCCGCCAGCCACCACTGGCCAAATAGCAGCCCCCCGCCGCCCGCGGCCGACGGTGCGCCGCCCCGCCCGCCCCGAAAACACTCCCCATCGCCGGTCCGCCGCCGCCCCGGCCATCCCTCTAGCCCCCCCCCCCCCCCGTGCCGAGCTTTTTCTCCGGCGATCCCCACGCCACCGCCCCGCCAACGCCCGCCACCGCCAGCAACCACTGCCCCCATCCTGAACCCTAAGATAGATAGTGGGGTACCTTTCCGGCGAGCCCCCCTCCTTGCTGTGGCTGGTTCTTCCTTCACCCCAGCGAGCCCCCCCCCCCACCCCCTGAAAATCGACTGACCCAAAAGTCGATTCAGTCGACTGAAGTGTAGCTAAATCGGAGCAGCATCGCAAGAAAGAGCAAGAGCGAGAGCAGCAGCGCAAGCAAGAGCAATAGCAAGAGTAGACCAGACAGGGGACCAAGAGCAAGAGCAGAGCAGCAGCGCAAGTGAGAGCTAAAGCAACAATAGCTCCTATTGATGTGGACGTCGCTGCCGAGGGAGCGATGCCATGGAGGAAGTGGTCGGCGACGCCGCCATGGATGGAGCCGCGCCGTGTCGGCTCAGGACCGAGCGCCAGCAGCACCGTGAGATCGAATCAAGAAGGAAATGCAGGGATTAGTGTGCAACCTCTTTGGTGGTGTCGATTAGGCCACAGCTTCATCCGAGGAAACGGTGATGATGATGCTCTTCCGATGGTGCATGTGAAGACGACGGTGTGGGAAAGGAGGTGGCACGAAAGATGAGGGGAACATCGGGGTAGCTCCTTGGAGGTGGAGGATGGGGTGGCTGAACCGGCGGGGCGATGAGATCAACGACGGATCCTCATCCAGTACGGTGGATGAGGGATGTCGAGGTGTTGTTGTGGACGTCGTCGTCGGGGAAGAGGCTTCGGCTGGGTGCCGGACAGAGCAGGGTGTGGGGTTTCGTCGTGGGTTTTCGCGGCCTCGGTGTACGAATGGGTGGGCGGATGGGATGGCAGTGGCGAACCATGGCTTAGAGACGTGCTTGTCCAAAATGTGGGGTAAGTTACGAAAGTACCCCCACCGATTTGAGGCGGTTCTTTCGGTTCAGGGGTACCACGGGCATTTCGCGTGTCTGGATTTCACAGGAGGTGGGAGTTTTCGCGCGCGTTGTAATTTCGGAATAGCAAGGCGCGGGTTGACATGGAGGGAGTTGTCGGAGCACAACGAGACAAAGATATATCTTAAATATTTCGGGCTAACAAGGCGCGGGTTGAAGAGGCGGGAGTTTCGCAGCACGATAGACAGAGACGCTAGCTTGAATTTTCGGCATAACAAGGCGCGGCTTGAAATTTCGGAAGAACAAGCTTAACGTGTACCCAAAAAAGACAATTTGCACCTCAACACGCACAACACACACACAAACACCATTTAGACTAGAGTAAGGTACACGTGCATTGCACGCATGAGATTTGGCAACCAAATTATGAATAAATACCACATTATAGCATGCAAGCTTTGAGTCATATATGCATGATGTAGATGTTCGTTTAATTCTTATAGTTCATTTCATTCAAAATCATCTAGTTTTTATAAGAAAGCTAATCTATTTTAAGATTCATGGAATTGTGCGTCGTAAGACATAAAGTAAAAACAAATAATGGCAAATCATGTAGAAAAACATTTGGGCAATTCTGATACGGAAGATTCTAGAACAAATAAGAAGTGCTTGTGTTTTGATGTTTGTGCATTATGCTTAAGTTCAACCATGGAGTCTTCTAGATTATACATGTGGCGAAATCTGGTGGAATCTAGATGATATCCAACGGCCAGTAGTGCTCAAATTTGCCATCTTTGGACCATCGGATTCGCCTCATCCAACGACCATCTTTCAAAGTTAAAGTTACCCGCACACAATATAAAAAATATAATATATATATATGGGTATAGATATAGATATGTGATGCAAAAGCCGCCCATCATCTCCAATTAGAATTGTGTGTCCATGCACGGATGCGACGTGGCCAAATGATGTGTGCCATCGGTATCTCAAATTCAAATCAGTCTGACCTTGTTCAATGTGTATACATTACAACATGCTCGTTTCCAAACCACACCGCGCAGATCTCCGTTATATTCATGCATGCATGGGTTTCAAACATCAGGATCTCTTATTCAAATATTTGAATTCAACTTTACATTGATTGTGACCTCACCTATTCAGCTATTCTTTTACACCCACACAGTAGTCTTCTCTTTATAATTGTACCACTAACTTTCTCTCGTGCATGCATGCACACACACTACCAGTCGGCATTATCCATCGCACGCATGCAATCTTTTTCTTCAGGTCGGTCTCCCATGAAGGCACACACCAACACACATCCCCCTCTCCATCATATCGGGCATTCTTTATCTCTCACGCGTGCATGCGCAACGATCGATGTTCCTCTATGTATGTGTGTATATAGCTAGGTCTTTCATAGTTTTCCACACAAATCGATCAATCGATATATCCAGTGAGGTCTCACCCTCTTTCCCACGTCCACATCGATCAATCTATATCTCTCTATATAGGATTAACATATATAGCTAATACACCCACATTAATTATGTATCCAACGTCCCCCTCTCATCATCCATGCCTTCCTCTTCATCTCTCAGACGCGTGCACAATGGCGAAGACAGGGGCAGTAAGGGCCCTGCCCCCTCCCCCCTAACATCACTATATATCAAGGCTAATATGAATGTGATCATTAGACAATTGCTGCTAAAAATGGTTTAAGTTCATGAATTGACCCTCCTCGTAAAGGATTAGCAATGCTTGGCCCCCTAGCTCATTTATTTTTCATGGCTCCGCCACTGCGCGCATCAGCGCATGTGTTCGCCCCCCTCTCTAAATATCGATCTCCACTTGTGCATTCCTTCATAGTCTCCCTCCACTCGGCCCCTCGCACCATCTTCTAGCCCACCCACCGGATTTTGCCACATGTACAATCTAGCAGACTCCATGGTTGAACTTAAGCATAATGCACAAACCTCAAAACAACAGTGGTTCTCTTTTGTTCTAGAATCTTCCGTATCATAACTGCCCAAACTTTTTTTCTAGTTGAATTGCCATTATTTGTTTTTACTTTATGCTTTACAACGCACAATTCCATGAATCATAAAATAGATTAAGGGCTTCTTTGATTCAAAGGATTCTCAAAGGAATTTTGGAGGATTCTAATCATTAGGAATTTTTCCTATCTTGGTTGTTTGATTCGTAGGATTGTAAAACCATAGGAATTTTTCCATATGATTCATTTGCACTAGATTTCATAGGAAACATCCCATCCACTCAAACCTCTTTGAAAGAATTCTACGTTTTTTCTATGCACAATCAAACACTCGTACAATCCTGTAGGATTCAAGACGACATTCCACTATAATCCCATGTTTTTCCTATTCCCGCGTTCTTAGCTTTTTTATAAAAACTAATTGATTTTGAATGAGATGAACTATAAGAATTAAACGAAGGGCTACATCAGGCATATATGACTCAGAGCTTACATGCTATAGTGTGGTATTTATTCATAATTTGGTTGCAAAATCTGATGCGTGCAATGCACGTGTACCTTACTAGTACTTCGAGTATGTGCAAAACACGTAAATTAGAATACCAATGGCACGCTACACAGTGTCTCTCTTACAGTTCATGAAGCCACGTGGCACATGTGGAGGCGTTGTCGCGACCTCCTTGCGTGGATTGATCACAGTGACGTGTTGCTGGTTCTAGAAGAATGTACTCATCCTCCCTGAGCCATACTGGCAGTACATGCACGAAGCAAAGATGTGCACGCACGCCACGCACGCACTCATTCCCTCGCACGCACACGCGGGTACACGGGCGGACGCAATTTTGTACCAAGATCCACCCCATGTGATAATTTGACGCGTGTAAAGTCGTTCACTTCATTGATGGTCAATTAATACAGCGCATGCAAATTGAGTGGATGTGAGGGTGGAAGAAAGACATTATTACTCCACTGCGCGCATGCGAGTAGTTAAATCGTGGATTGCTAGTATTACTTCCATTGGTCTCCTTTGTATTTTGTGCCAATTTTTGACAGTAACATAATATTTACGCATTTGAGCAGTGTAGTACTTGAAATTTATGTTCCGCTAAACTCATCGGGAGCCGTTTCGGGCCTTGAAACCAAAACCATCAATTAATCTTTACCTTGTTCCCATCACATTCGAAAGCTTGCTCACACCTACTAGTACGTACCAAACCTGAACGTGTTCCCACTATGCAGGTATTAGTACTAGTGCTAGTACTTAGTTTATAAAAAGGGGAACTACCTAACCGAAAATTACTCTACCTTTCCTCCTCATAAGTGCTTCTTCTTCGTTCGTCATTGCCATGGCCGGTGAGCAGAGCTCTAGGTCAAGAACTACTCGTAACAAGGGAGCGGCAACCAAGGCTGCAGAAAAAAAGAGAGGGCTCGCCGCCACGCAGAGACCTCGAAAGGTCTCTCACGGGCAGGCGATGCCTCCCAGGAGCGCCCTAGCCGCGGAGGCGAACATGCCGAGTCGGCGGAGCTGGAGTCGTTATCCCTCGACGGCATGCCCGATCAGCTCAATAAGTAGAAGGAGTTCATTCAAGGCTTGATGGCGTTGCTGAAGGAGAGCCTCGACGACATGCCCCCTAAGCTCAATCAGTAGGGGGAGTTAACCGCCGGCTTGGTGATGCTGCTGAAGAAGAGCATTGGCTCGGAGAAGAAGGCGACCGGCGAAATCCTGCGACTTTAGGAGGACAAGGCGAAGCTCTGCCCCGAGATCGACTTGTTGAAGGAGAAGAACGCCTGCTGGAAGAAGCTGCATGAGAATAGTAGTTCCTCGATGAAGATGCTGCAGGCCCTCGTCATGGAATAGAAGGAGGAGTTGGCGAAGCTCCGCATCGAGCACCCGGCTGCTGTCAAGGTACATAATGCGGCCGTGGAATAGATGATGAAGGCTCACGTCGAGAAATCCGACGTCATGGATAGAATGAAGAAGATGGCGGACGAGACGCGCAAGGAGATGGAGGTCATGGAGGCGATGAAGAAGCAGTTACAACTCCGCGGGGAATTAGATCATTTGGGGTGATAATCTTCCTTCTTCTTTTGCTCTTGTGTTTCATCTTTTGCTTCGGGTGTTTCGCCGCATGTGTCACGTTCTCTGCGAGGCATGAATAGAACAATGGTTTTTTTGAGGGAATGGATAGAACAATGCTAACAATGAGATGACTAGCAAATTAGATCATTTTTATCGCCATATGGCACTGGGCTACCGTGTTTCGTGCTCCTCCATCGTAGTACTACTCGAGTGGAAAACTTGAGTATACCGCACGGTTCTTTGCTCCTCCTCGATCAGGTCATCGGCGCATTTATACGAGCAGTCAAATCACAAGGCCCCGCCTTCCAGCAGTAATGAGCCGTCAAATCACAAAGGCCCTCGCCTCTCGTGAAACTGACCAAGCTAGACTGCCCCGCCCTCTAGCCTTTTAAAAAATGTATACTTTTGTACAGCGGTAGTATCGATGGATTGCGCCATGGAGCAAAACTTGAAATTAAAAAAAAGGTGGTACATATAGAGAGCGCTCGTCGCCAAATTATGCATATAGTACTATTAAAAAGGCTAGTCACAATAATGGTGTCCGGCACAACCCACCCCTCAAATAAAACTAAGAAGGTGCTTGGATACGTTTTAGTCCCATGACTAAAAGTAGTGGGACTAAAACATGCTAGCCTCACCCATGCTTGGATCCAAATACTAAAAGGGCTAAAATCAAGTTAATGAGCATTTATTATTCTCCAAACCCTCCAATCCAGAACTCACCTATGTTAAAGGAGAGGAGTTAAATGAGTAGAGAGAGGACTAATCCACATTTTAGTAGGGGTACCCCTGACTAAAAAAATTTAGTCTCAAGACTAGTTTTAGCCCCTCTTTAGTCAGGGGTGCTTGGAACTTTAGCCTCTTAAAGAGACTATTTTTAGTCAGACTAAAATAAATCCCTTGGATCCAAGCACCCTCTAAGCATCCTGGAATTCTTTGACAAAACTAAGCACCCTAAAATTCTTTGACAACTAAACTGCTGGCTATATGATGTTGGCCATATATATTGTACATATATAATGTGAAGAAACTAGTGGTAGTACTATACCAACTGAAAGATGAAATGTAAGAAATACTAGTATGTACGTACTGAATAGTTAAAGTAACAAGAAGAAACATAACATAGTTCTGCTGGGGGCTCAACACAACACACCCCTCAAATTAAATTAAGCACACCTGAAATTAAACTTTGCAACTATTCCGGTAGACACTGCATTAGAACCACCATGAGCAACGACACTGCCACCTTACTCGGAGTCCTCGTCCACGTCCTCGACTTCGTCCTTGTCCCTCTTCATCTTGGCTGATACTTCTGTGCTTGAACCACACACTTGGCTATTGCTCTTCATCCAACCCTTGTAGATATTGAAGCGAAGGTAGTCATCCATTGCAGTGTAGTGGATGTGGTCTATATCTAGTACATTCTGCTGCCATGCATGACGATGAAACGTGTATGGAGGTTTCTCCAGTTTACCGTACGAAGGATGAACCATGGCTCCTGCCAGGGTCAGCATTGAAGGCTAACGAGAGGACACCAGCCGATTCTTCTGGAGGTCGAAGATGTTGCCTACAACGAGGCCTATCCGACGCAGGACTTCGTTGTCGTTACCAAAGTCTACAGTAACGAATTTAACTGTTTTGTCCTTGAGGAAGTTCTTAAAATCCTGGCACTCAACGTCAGCATGGCATATGTGGTAGACCAAGCAAACATTATGTACGCAAACCTGGATCACGGCGGGCTTCTTCCTCTCTTTGTCCTTTAGATCCTTCTCTGGTCCCAGGACTGTGGTGTACTCAACTTCTAGCCCAGCGACCCACTCATCATCTGAGTTTTCGAACATGCGTCTGAAGCGAGAAAGGCATCCTTTCACCGTCGTGGAAGAACGGGTCTAGATGACGTCGAACTCATCGCCGGTGATGGTTCTAACCTTGTACTCACCGCCGATCGTGGAGATTTGGGACGCCATGGATTTGGGAGGAGGGTTAGGATTAGTGGAACTGCCGTAATGTGAATGGACGGGACGACTAGGAGCGAACCGTCATAGTATTGAAGAACGTGCGGGGCCGAGTAGGAGCGAACTGCCAGCGTGTGAACGGCAGGGTAGTGGCTTTCCATTCTCCCATGATCATGGGGCCCCACCTGTCCAACAGTAACTCGCTGTCAAATCACACAGCCCTACGTTTGCAGCAGCCTACTACCTCGTCTTCTCGCGTCTCTATCGAACCGACTAGGCGGAACTGCCCCGCCGCCTACCGCGCAGGAAAAGCCCCGCCCTCGACTTTTAAATAGTATTAAGTATACTAATTTTGTATCCATGTATTGCGCCCGCACCATGGAGCAAAGCGTCTAGAAAACGGCGGTACACATGTACGGAGTATACAGCATGCCTGTCGCATTCGTGTCGCACCCCAGACGGTCGGTCGGTCTGGCACGCTGCTCTCCGAATGGAACATGCATCATATTGTGTTTGCACACACATATGGGATGGCAATTGAGAGCCAACCATAGGCACACTCCCCGGCCCCGCAAGTTGGGTGACTTAATAGAAGAGGGAGACGAGCGATAGTACTAGAGAAGTGTTGTACTACGTTGGTGCCTGGACGATCCCTGCAAGACACGGAAGATCAGTTCGTCCATGCATGTGACCAGACTCCAGCAGACACGCCTGGATTGGCTATCATCTACATATCGTGCAGGCTGTGTTGTACATGGTTGTAGTTGTGGTGAGAAATCTAAAAAAAGGTTTCTTGTCATCTCGCAAAATTAGGTGTCATGTGCTTCGGATCACTGCGAGGGTTAAACAGCGACAACTGAGTTGGGCTAGTCATTGGGGGCACATGCACGAACAGTGACTACTCGGCTGCCATCTAGGTCAAGTCGGCTATGTTAATTAGGACATCTATCGAAGGACCCCATTTCTACGAGTTTATCTTTAATTTGAGCTTTGTTCCTCGTCTAGTTTGTCCGTCGGGATTCATGTTGTCTCCTTTGGGCAGTGAGGTTATGATTTCTTGTCATGTGGCATTTTTTCGTGTTATATGTTATAATCCGGCGCTTCAGATCAAAATGACGACAACTGCGCCTCTGGGCGACGTGCATGAGGAGGTGGTTTTGCAATGGATAAGATCAGAAGAGGGAGAGGTGAGACGGTGGTTTTGGAATGGAGATGATGGAGAGGAGAGGAGGTGGTTTTGCAATGGAGAAGATCAGAAGAGGAAGAGGCGAGACGGTGGTTTTGGAATGGAGATGATAGAGAGGAGAGGAGGTGGTTTTGCAATGGAGAAGAGGGAGAGGAGTGTGTGGCAGCGATTTAGGATTGGACGAGAGGGCCGGCGCGCTGTGACTGGATCAAAATCAAAATCAATTTACCCTTCAATTAAGAAAGCGACCCCACATTAACTAGTCTCCCTTTTATTCCGGGTCATAATTGACCATGATTTTCGCACATAAAGTATATGTTATACGTTGCAAAAATAATATAATTTGAAAGTACATTCAGATACGAACCAAACAATACAATTTTTGGTGGCATGCATTCACATTTTGCTTGTCAAATACAGTATGTGGTCAAACTTTGACCCAAAATACGCAAAACAACAAAAAAATACTTCCTAGACCAGCGCCGCTCTTCCGCTCCTCTCCTGTTCCAATCTAAATGCAGCGCCGCTCCTCTCCTCTTTCATTTCAAAACCACCGCCCCTCCTCTCCTGTTCCAGTCCAAAACCAGTGTCGCTCCTCTCCCGTTCTAATCCAAAACCAGCATTGCTCCTCTCCTCTTCCATTCAAAAACCACCGCCAGCGAGTGAAGGTGTTGTGGAGAAGTAGATCGATGGAGGAGTACAATCGATACATGAGGATCGCAGACGGCGACCCTGTGAAGCTAGATAGGATGTTGGAGATACAATCTTGGTTTGACAACAAGGACCAACTAGCAGCGACGGCGACATCCATGGCCAAATATCTGCAACAGAGCAAAAAGGCGGCGATACTCCCGGAGGGAGTCGCGCCGGAGTACATAGAGTTGCTCCTCTGGGCCATGGAGCAAACAGATTCACCGAATCCGATCGTGAGGGAGCGGTGGTGGGAGTATCGATCCCAGATGGAGCATCCACCAGAGATTGAAGGATCGAGCATCTACAGGGTGCCGTTTGTGAGGGTGTTCTGCCAGAGCGAGCCGGTGGCATCTTCGTCGACCGAACCCAACTGCAAGAGGAGAAACGCAGTTGGCCCGACGACGCTTCCCCGCCATCGTCTCCCTCGCCGTTCACATCGTCTCACGGGGCGGCTGTCTGCCGCCGAGGAATAGGAGGGGGCTTCCCCCTAGCCCCATAGTCGAGCAGGTTGTGAATTGTGTTTTGTGTTGTGTATTTTGAGAGTACTTTCAGATATGAATGTCTTTTGAATTTCAGATTTGCGGTATTGAGCATATGAAGTATTTTATGAATTCTAGAGATCTATTTTTAGCACTTAAAAAAATGTAGTTTCATAGGAGTATAAAAGTGCAGACAATGTGATTCTCAGAGAAGAAACTACAAGTTTCAGTTTCAGATAAGAAACTGCAAGTTCAGTTTCAGATAAGAAACTGCAACTTTCAGAGGCAGAGCATTTATATTGACACGCCCTTTTCAAACAGGGTTAACATCATGTTGGAAGTTTTATTCATGGTCGAAAATGGAACTACCAGCCAGTTAACATCATGCTGATCAACATTCATGCACAGCACATCTTCATATGATGCACAGTCAAAATGCCCACACAATGTCGAGTGTGCAAAACACAGAGAAAACGAGGGACGAAGTTTTGGCAAGTGTTGGACGTGGTTTTGGGCTGCCCCGTCTAGGCTTTCATTTTTAACATGCGTAGCCCACGACCTCGGATGGGAGGTCCATAGGCCTGTTTGTATTTTCTTAGGGCCGTCATGTATCGACCGGCCTATGAACCTCCCATCTGAGGTTTTATTTTTGGCAGCCCAATTTATGTATTTTTTTGAAGAAAACGCAGAGGTCTGTTCTATTTTTCTATATAAGAATAGGAACGCCAGGTCCAACTTATGTTTCCCTTCTAACTATATTATATATATTTAATTTATTTTATATGTTATTATATATTATTTTTATTGTCATCATATATTTAACAGATACTTACATATGTAAGAAAACAATATCCCACATCTTATTAAGTTATAAAAATAATTTCTTAACAAATAAAATCCTGGGTTGTTTTGGCACGAAAATCCTAGTGATTGTGTACAAAAGCTTGGTAAAATTTAAGGACGAATGTAATAATATCACTTATTATTTAAATATATTTATAGCAAAATGCTCATCCCCTTTTTATTTTTTGATAACATTGCTGTCCCAACCCAACATTATAATTAGAATCAGCTCAGCAAAATCATGTATTCCGAGAAAGTGCAAATGGCCTATATTTTTTAGGAAATAAATTAAATGGGCCGCATGGACGCTACATTATTTGTTCACCCAGCCCAGCTAATGGCTGTAATTCAAAAAAAAGATCAAATTGACTGTAAATTCTACCGCGCAAAAAAAGACTGTAAATTCTGGAAAAAAAAATGGGTTGAATACGTGCCACATTTTTGGAGGCTGAAATGTGGGCCAATAGGTTGAAGCCAACGCAAGTCGTTGTCAATTTAGTCAACAAATGATTCTGACATGTTAGCTGTTGGATTTACATCCAACGACCGGCATCCATCTTCAATCTCTTGTCTTCTTCCTCCAGCACCGCCGGGACCACCTCCCGCCTCCTGCTGCTAGGAGCTCTGCTTAGCACGCTTCGCTATGAAGCGCTACTCCACCGTTGGCCAGGCCATCCCTCCACCCCTCCACACCTCATGTTCTAATCCACCGACTGCCGAACCACACTGCACTAGAACCAGTTAACCCTTGTACACCTCTCCGTCTGCGACTCTACTCCCGCGTCTTCCCATCTCCGGCACGTTGCTGTCTGGGGCCTTGCCGTCGTCCACCACCTTGGATGCACTCGGCGCGGCATGGTCAACGTGGTCAACAAACGACACCATCGGAAGTAGATTGTGCATGGAGAGGCTGACAGCTGGGTCCACGGCCGCACACAAGGAAATGCCTCCTTATTACACGCAAAATAATGATTCCTCCACCTGACATCTGGGACCCACCGGAAGGGCCTCTGCATTTCGTGAAAATAACGTGCCCCCCGCTGACATGTTGGATCCACCAACTATCTTCGCACGCAAGGAAGTGCCTCCTTATTACGCACAAAAAAATGAATATTCCCCCTGCCAGTTGGAACCCAGCATAGTGGGAGGCTGACTTGTGGGCCTACCAAGTTGACGGGGACGGAGGGCTTTGTCAACTTAGTCAATATGAATGATTCTAGCTCATGTTACCGTACGATGTTCATCCAACGGCCGTAGTGCTTCTTCAACCTCTGGTCTTCTTGCTCCAGCCGCCCAAACCGGCGCCGGTCATGTCGCGTGCTCCTGCCTCCCGTGGCCAACTGTGATGCCGCGGAGGCCTCACCGCCCCCTACTACTCCCACTTCTGGCCAGGCCATCCCTCTACTCACCCACACCCCTTGTTATTCTGCGGCAACAGCAGCCTCATACTGCAGCCGAACCAGTGAACCCTCATACTCCTCTTCGCGTGGGCATCCACTGCTGCGTCTTCCCCGGCTCCGAGTCGTCCCCTTCCTAGTCCTCGCCATCGTCCACCGCCGTGGTTCTCTCGGCGTGGCGTGGTCAACATGGGCAAGGAACGACTTCCATCGGACGTGGACTGTACATGGAGAGGCTGACAGCTGGGTCCACAGCCGCAGCAAGGAAGTGCTTCCTTATTACGCACAAAATAATGATTCCTCCACCTGACAGCGGGGACCCGCCAGACGGGCCACCGTATTTCGTGAAAAAAACGTTTCCCCCTGACTGCTGGGACCCACCAGCTACATCTTCGCATGCAAGGAAGTGCGTCCGGGCAAAAAAATGATTCACCCCCTGACTACTGGGACCCACCAGCTACATCTTCGCACGCAAGGAAGTGCGTCCGGGCCAAAAGAACGATTCGCCCCCTGACTGCTGGGACCCACCAGCTACATCTTCGCACGCAAGGAAGTGTGTCCGGGAAAAAAATGGTTCGCCCCCCTGACTGCTGGGACCCACCAGCTACATCTTCGCACGCAAGGAAGTGCCTGACAATCGGGATCCACCTGGTCGAAGCGTACGTAGCGTTGTCATTCTGGTCGCCAACGTGTACGTACATATATACTGGTGGATGTAGAGGCACGCACGTGTCATAGTAGAGGCGCGTACATGTCGTAGTAGAGGCGCGCACGTAGCATGTACACGTACGTACAGCGGACAGGGTGCAAGAAATAAAATACGGCCACGTATGTGTACATACGTGCGGGGTCTCGAACGCCTACTCGCGCATACGTATGGCCAGGGCTCGTGTACATGGCTAGGTCGGAACGGAGAAACAGCGTCGTCGTCGTGTTCATAGGGAGGCAACGGAATGCGTCGTGTTCATGGGGAGGGAACGGAATGCGTCGTGTTCATCGGGAGGCAACGGAACGCATGGGAGCCAACCGGTTGGGTCGGAATGGAATGCGTGGTCGTGTTCATCGAGAGGGCTTGGACGGAACAGGCGATGGAAACGAGGCCCGGTGTACCACAAAACAGAGGAAACGGACCTCCTACGTGCGGAACGGGGTCCTATTGATCGGGAGGGGTGTGGCGTACCGCAAAACGGAGGAAACGGACCTCCTATGGTCAAAACGGGGGTCATGTTGATCGGGAGGGGTGTGGTGTACCGCAAAACGGACGAAACGGACCTCCTACGGTCGAAACGGGGGTCATGTTGATCGGGAGGGGTGTGGCGTACCGCAAAACGGACGAAACGGACCTCCTACGGTCGAAATGGGGGTCCTGTTCATCGGGAGGGGTGTGGCGTACCGCAAAACGGGACTCCACGGAATACTGTTCATCTCCACCGTCGACCTCCTCCAGCCTCCACGGGCTCCTGTTCATCCAGCCTCCACCGCGCGCTACTCCACCGGCTACTGTTCAACCATCCCTCCACGGGCACCCCTCCACCGTCTACTGTTCATCCAGCCCTCCACACTACGGGGGCCTATTCAACCACCCCTCCACGGGCACCCCTCCACCGTCTACTGTTCATCCAGCCCTCCACAGCACGGGGTCCTGTTCATCCAGAGGCAACGCCACCGCTCACTGTTCATCCAACCTCCCCCCCCCCCGGCAACGCTCACTGTTCATCCAATCGATCGGCTTCAGTTAGCAGCAGTAGCGAAGGATTTGCTCGATCGGGTTCAGTTAACAGCCATCGATCGATCGCTCGGGTTTAGTAACGCGTAGCCTGCAGTGCAATCGCTCGGGTTCAGTTAGAGCCCAACGCCTCGCTCAGGTTCATTTAGAGCCAACGCCTCGCACACACGCGCATACGTGTACGAGAGAAACGCGCATCGCTCGGCCCCCGACCTCCCACCATAACCGGGAACTCCCCGAAATTTTCCTCCCCCTCGCTTCTACCACGGTTTTTTCCGTCATGGATGGCCTAAAGAATGTGATGCAGCTGCATCTCCGGCCCGCCCAGGACGAAAAGCCCATTTTCTGTCATGATTTTTTGTCCTAGAAGTAGGAGCCCACCACATCTATGATGATACCTGGTTTTGTCACAATTATCGTCATAGAAGTGTCATATGTATGACAGAAAAAAATTCGTTCGGCCCAAAATGTCACGGATGTGTCTTTTTTTTTGTAGTGATAGCTAGTTGGGTACTTGTCTGTTCAAGCACTTATGACCCCAACGCCTGGTCTCCATGCATACCCCAGTTTTTATATAACCGAGTGGGTATTCGGATACACTCCGGACTATCGGGTCTGGAGGTTGAAGCGAAAAGGTCCACCATGACAAATGATTTACAATCCGGCTAGGGACATTACATATGTCACTTGAAGTACACAGTCACTAAGACTGATGAAATTCTTCTTCTATACCATCCAACAGGTTGTCTAGCCTACAATCCTGTTGGGAATACTTTGCGGCTAATTCTACTTAATCATACACTAAATTGACATGGATCTCTTTCCCATCGGGCCCCACAGGTCCGACCTCGGCCATATGGTTTGGGTCAGCCTTGGTATAACGTGTCTTCACCATAGCCCAGGCTTCCCTTGCACCTTGTCGGCAGGCTGATATCTTCCATAATCGGAAGCGCCGCCGCGCTCCCTTGAGCTTCTCTATAAGCTCCCCATGCCTCCTGGCAGGGACACGGAGGGCCACAAGGCTTGGGAAATACTCTACATCACCTGCCGAACTTGTTCGTGCAGTTGCGAGAGCTCTGGTAGAAGATCACCCGACGAACCGGGCATCTCCTCTGCGGGACGACCCGTCAGCATACCTGCAGACATAACGTTGTTAGCAGGCTTCTTTGCCGAACTCCTTTAAAGAGTTCGTTCAAGCACTTACTAAAAATGTCATGTTGAAGCCGTTTATTCTCCTTCACGGAGTCTGCAAGCTGGGCTCGGACATCCTTCAGTTCCACGCCCAGCCGGATATTGGCATCTTGGAGATCATTTTTCTCCTACCTGACTCGCGTCAGCACGCGCTCGCCAACATTTCGCTGTTGATCATCACGTGCCGTATCCGCCTCCACGGCCTCCGGATTCACTCCGGGGCCACCTGCAACATCTATTGTTAGGTGTGCATACATGCCGCATACTACCTGGTATTGGTATTCTTTGCAATAGACAAAAGAGTTACCGGGGGGGACCCTTTTTGGACTCCTTCAACGCGGCAACAGCGGGTTCCAGCTGGGCCTTGCACTCGTCCAACTCTTGAGACAGTTGGGAATTCTTCTCCGTAAGAACCTGCACAAATAATGATCCTTAAATCAGTTGCGTCAACTGTTTCAAGTCTCAGGGGCTACTGATACATATAATTGTCAGATTTGCTTACTCGTACATCCCTTACATACTGGTCCGTGCCTCTGGCTAGACCATTTTGAGCAGCACAGAGGTACGCGTCTCCAGAATTGAAGGCATCAAATGCCTCTGGTGAGAAGCAAGCGTCACGGAGTACGGCCTGGCGATGCCTATGATTCATGGCGCTCTCCACTTCTGAATTTGTAGCAGACAGTCTATCTGCATCCTCTATAGGAGGAGCATCCGGCGTCCGCCCCATGTCGGCTTCCGCCTCTATGTCCGGCCCTGGAGCCCGACTGGTGGAAGCGTGATCGGCAGCCTCTCCGGACATATTCCGGCAAGCGTTTTTTCTATTAAAGAAACATGGACGTCATTACATTTTGAGAAAGACGACAACCACGGAGCGGGGTTTTGTGTCATACCTCTGCGCCGGCGTCTCCGTCCTGACCGCCTTCCTTTTTGGCCTACCCGGCCTTGGTACCTCTTGTTGGCGAGTTGCTGCGGGTTCGGCACAACGTCCCGAATGCCTTCCCTGTAAAATACCATATGTGTATGGTAGGTGAAGTGTCTAAAAGGGGATCCTAGTTTTTGGAGTTGGGATTTTGGTTTTTCTTATGTGCGATGCAGGGAGCAGTCCGGGATAGTCGGCCGTAATGGCCACCATGACGTCGTCACAGCTCAATTGATAGAACTGCCTATCTATCAGCTCCACGAATATGTCCGGATCTTCTTCGAGTCCGGGACTGAGGGCCCGGTCAGGGTCCTTTGGTTGTGGAGATGGGTTGTTGACCTCCCTTACAGCTTTTCGCAGTTCCTGCCGTAAAATGGCAAGGTGAGTACCTACGACGAAGAATGCGGGAAGAATGGGAGTAAGAAGATATAACTCACCCAGCTTGGAGGGTTGTACATGGAGAATCCATCTCGTGGGTTGATACGGATGAACTCCTCTTCCTCTCCCTTGAACAACTCGGACAGAATTTTTGCTAAAGCAGCAGCGGAGTCCGGTCCCTTACGCCCGCAACGAGTGGCATCATCTTCCCCGTTAAAACACCACAGGGGGTGCCCTCGATATTGAAGTGGCTGCACTCCCCGCATTATGCATATTGACATAACCTCGATTATTGTCAATCATGATTGAGCCAGCGCTTTAATCCGGTTCATCAGGTAAAGGACTTCTCTGTTGTCTTCCTCCTGGGGGCTTCGTGGGCGCCAGCTTCGGCGTTTCTTCAGAGGAGCATTGTTAAACTCAGGAAGACCCCGCCGAATAGGGTCCGGAAGGGGGACGTCCCCCATATAAAACCATTCCGAAGGCCAGTCTTCGAACGTCTTCTTTGGAGTACCGGACAGAAATTTGGTTTCGGCGATGCGCCATATTTCGGCTCCGCCCACTTGATAAAGTGACCCCTTCTGTGTGCGGGGGGACGAGGCAAAATAACCTTTTCCACAGCTCGAAATGAACAAGGCACACCCGCTCCCCCGTAGAGGGGCTGGGGAAGCTCTCCACTTGCTCCCCGCCATTATAGCTCGCGAGCCCGGCTCGAATGGGAACCATATACGCTGGAGGGAGAAATCCCTGAGTCTGCAGTTCTACTAATCGACTGTGTGGGATGGAACACCTCGCCCAATCACCGGGCTTAGGGCTACGGGGGCGAGAGGGGGAGCTGCGGTGGTCGGCCATGTTGGAGTGGATTTTTCCGAAGCGCGCTCCGATGGGTTCTCGCTGTGGGAGGATGGTATGGATTGGATCTAAGAATCCCCATCCCTTTAATAGACAATTTATTTATCTGGCTGGGGAGGCGAATGTAAAAACGCCCTGGCTCCTCGTATTCATTCGACGCATGGAAGATAGCCCTTATTGAGCATAGAAGCCAAGAAGTCCAACATTTATGGGGCCGGACACTACTTAACAAACATTCAAAATTTGGAGGAGAACCCGACTTGCAATGCCGAAGACAATACTGCGTGCCGGACTTGACGTCATTGAAACCTGATTCGGGGGCTACTGAGGGAGTCCTGGATTAGGGGGTCTCCGGACAGTCGGACTATATCCTTTGGCCGGACTGTTGGATTATGAAGATACAAGATTGAAGACTTCGTCACGTGTCCGGATGGGACATTACTTGGCGTGGAAGGCAAGCTAGGCAATGCGGATATGTATATCTCCTCCTTTGTAACCGACCTTGTGTAACCCTAGCCCCCTCCGGTGTCTATATAAACCGAAGGGTTTTAGTCCGTAGGACAACATACAATCATACCATAGGCTAGCTTCTAGGGTTTAGCCTCTCTAATCTCGTGGTAGATCAACTCTTGTAATACTCATATCATCAAGAACAATCAAGCAGGACGTAGGGTATTACCTCCATCAAGAGGGCCCGAACCTGGGTAAACATCGTGTCCCCTGCCTCATGTTACCATCCGCCTTAGATGCAAAGTTCGGGACCCCCTACCCGAGATCCGCCGGTTTTGACACAGTAAATGTGTTTTGATGTACCGAAGGTAGTTCAGAGTCCCGGATGTGATCACGGACATGATGAGGAGTCTTGAAATGGTCGAGACGTAAAAATTGATATATTGGACGACTATATTTGGATACCGGAATGGTTCCGGGTGAGATCGGGATAATACCGGAGCACTGGGAGGTTAACGCCCCCCCCCCCCCCGGTGAGGTATATGGGCCTTAATGGGCTTTAGTGGAAAGGAGGGAAAAGGAGAAGGGAGGGGCGCCCCCCCCCCCAAGCCCAATTCGAATTGGGAGGGGGGCCCGGCCCCCTTTCCTTCCTCCCTCCTTCCTCTTCCTTCCCTCTCCCTCTCCAAATAGGAAAAGGAGGAGTCTACTCCCAGTGGGAGTAGGACTCCCCCCTTGGGCGCGCCTCCTCCCCTTGGCCGGCCCTCTCCTCCCCCCTTTATATACGGAGGAGAGGGGCACCCCATAGACACAACAATTGATCTCTTGGATCTTTTAGCCGTGTGTGGTGCCGCTCTCCACCATAGTCCACCTCGATAATATCATAGCGGTGCTTAGGCGAAGCCCTGCGATGGTAGAACATCAACATCGTCACCACGCCGTCATGCTGACGGAACTCTCCCTCAAAGCTCGGCTGGATCGGAGTTCAAGGGACGTCATCGAGTTGAATGTGTGCAGAACTCGAAGGTGTCGTGCGTTCGGTACTTGATCGGTCGGATCGTGAAGACGTACGACTACATCAACCACGTTGTGCTAACGCTTCCGCTTTCGGACTATGAGGGTACGTGGACACACTCTTCCCTCTCGTTGCTATGCATCATCATGATCTTATGTGTGCGTAGGATTTTTTTTTTGAAATTACTACGTTCCCCAATGGGTACAACCCATCTAGACGCGCCAGGAGAGGGGAGCACGCCCTGGTGGGTTGTGCCCACCTAGGTGCCCCTCTCCGGTAGGTCTTGGCTCCAGAAATTCTTATATATTATATAAAAATTGCTCAAAAAGTTTCATTCCATTTCAAGAACTTTTATTTCTGCACAAAAATAACACCATGATAGTTCTGTTGAAAACAGCGTCAGTCCGGGGTTAGTTTCATTCAAATCATTCAAATTAGAGTCCAAAACAACAGGAAAAGCATGAGAAAAAGTAGATACATCGAAGACGTGTCACTCCACAACATACATTTAGAAGCTGGACATCACAAGGCAGATGGTTATTCCAGCTTGACATCTCAGCATGTACGCATGTATCCAAACCATTTTATTTATTTCAACACAAAAGTATTCGTTACACAACCATGACAGTGGATAGTAGATACATTCAACAGAGACTGAATTAACATAGAAATGAAGCAACAAAGGGCAGTCCGAGCAAAGGAACTACATTGGACTACAACATGGGACTAGAGCTACCATTTCTATTTCTACCAGCAGTTGTAGACGCTTGCAAGAGAGGGGGGACTACCAAGGAGCTAAACTAACAATGGCCATCAATCATCAATCAATGACAGTAGAAATGAGTGGTAGCGGCAACGTTCGAGAGACCCCCTCCCCCTGCTGCTGCTGCTTGGTGTGCCTGCTATTGCTTGCTGTGCTGCATCACTAGTCACCCTGCACGCAACAAGAATTTTAGCTTTACATAAGGTTTACAAGAACATGACCCTGATACATGAGATTGACATTCACAAGCTATTTGCATTTTTATTTAGAACTGCGTCACACCATTTACATTACTAGTTATGTATTGACATACTTATCTAAAAGAACATATATACAAACATATGAATTTTATTTCAGAATACCAATACAGAAGTACTAAAAAAAGACTAAACATAAGTAGAAGGTAACAAGAGCTCATTACACAAGTTTTGCTAGCAATTAGGGGACCCTGGTACCTATACTGACCACATTTGGGCATATCCTACCATACCAATGGCTAAATAATGCAACTTTATGACTGTCAAGTAGGCCTATAGATCGATGACGGAGCAGACTCAAACATTACAAACACAACAGCTGATGCATGCCATGGAGCACGATCTCAATGTTGTTCCTCGTCTATTAAACTTAAGGACAAGAAAAGCACTCTGGTTGCATCTTTTGCAGACACGACAACATACACGAGACAAATTAACAAACAAGAGGTGCAGATCCGGAACCGGTCGTCATCATCAATTAAGTGTTTCATCAATGTGCACTGATTAAAGGGCACATACTAACCTATACCAATGCTGATAACCCCCACAAACAGACAACCATGGCTCAATATAATGACCAGCCAGAGTTTTACCTTTGTTTTAGCCATGGACGCTAGCTGTTGAGCAGAGCCGAGTAGGGGGAGGAGGACAATCGCGGCAAGAAGAAGAGGTTCCTTGACTTGATGACCACTAGATGTACATCATGCCTTCCCGGAGTAAATAGAAGGAGAACGGGCGAGACGATGCAGCAGGGAGAGACAGTGAAGATAGTTCTTCAATTTCAGTGAAGATAGTTCACCTTCTATGTGTATAGTAAATGACACCAGCATGTCAGAAGATAATAGACCAAATGTGCATGAAAGACAATACAATAAACACCATCTTGTTTATAGCAAGACAATATAGTAGCATGTCTCTAGCACATCATCTCGTTTAAAGAATGCATTCAGGCAAGAAATGGACAGCTGGTCTAATTTTCTCACACTTGGCATTTTCACAGTTAACACCATCATGTACAAAACCAAGCTGCTCCAGGCTGGTCAGTTGACTGATACTACTAGATAAGCAAAGCAAACTACTACCAAAACAAGAACCAGACATGGCAAGCAAAGTGCCAGCATTTTACTCATAGCAAAGCAAACTACTACCAAAACAAGAACCAACATTTTACTCATAGCATGCAAAGTATCAATATTCTGTTCTTATCAGCTTATTCTTATGCCTAAAGCAAGGCGATCTAAATTTACTCATAGCATCACTCTTGCTCATATACTCATATAAGAGAAGTCTAAAAAAGACTACGACAGTAGCTAACTAATGCTACAAATTATATTGCCGATGCATACTTTGTGATGAGAAAAATGGTTATATCATCATCTGACGACATTCAACATGTACACTATACAAAAGAAACTGGAATTTCTCCCTCGATTGCTTATTCAAGCTAGTTTAGAGTTACAGACGAATGTTCATACTGTCCCTTATATTTTATAGCTAGGATCACACCATTGTCAGTTGTAACCACAATGGGAATGTCTCTTATCATTTGAACAACCTGAGACACAAGTTACAGAACAAGCTACTACCTGATGCTGATGCTGTGCTACTACTACCTGATACTGTATGGGGACCTCTCTTATCATTTGAACAAGTTACAGAACAAGCTACCGCACACATGTATTGACCGTCCTACTACTACCTGATGATGTGCTACTACTTAGAGGAAGAGGGGGAGGGAGATGGAGATGGAGATGCTACCTGCCGTTGTAGGTCTATCATGGTTCTGCTTGGGACGGTCGGAGATGGACTCCCCCATGTTGTGTACCATATGGGTGGGCAGCATCCACATCGCCCGTCTCCTGAGCACCCCGCCGATGAAGCCCCTGAGCATGTTCATGCGGCCACTGCACCACCCCACCCTGAAAACCAGTAAGACACAAAAAACGTCAGATCTGAGCCGTCCTACCTATGCACAAATGTGAGAAGAAGATGGGAGATGGGCGGTGCTGTCAGTGTAATATTTTTTTGGTGTACTATAAAATTGCATGCAACATAAGATTAACTCTTTATTGTTTGATTGACAGGAAACAACATGAATTTTAGTCCCGCAACCTCTCTTATTGACTAACTAGAACCAAGGAAACAACCCTGACAGTACAACTGACACAGCAGAAGATTTTATTAGACTAGGTGAACCTTCTGAAATCTCTGTATTTCGTGTAAATACAGTCAAATTGAAAAAAGTAAGAACTTCGATTACCCAGGCTGAAATCATATACTACAATAGGCAGTTGGCATCTCGGCATTTATCAGAGGCTGCCCACAATAAAGCTTCCTCTTCTTGGAGCCACGATGCAACTATTTCTAATCTAGCAGTCATTGTATAATGCATAAAATGCATCCACAATAAAGCTTCTGTTCTTGCTAAGAACTGTACCTTTATTCAGTGGCGGCGGTGGTTGCCCCTCTTCTTGGAGCCACGATGGTGGGCTCGCTGATATGCCTCCCATGCCTATTGCTGGCAGAGGCGTTTGATTGTCATGGCGTTCGTCCCTGCACCTTGGGCAACTGGGTGCATCGGTGCACCATCCATGCGATTTGGGGCATCAATCTGATCGATTGCAACAAGGCAAGTTCATGCTAGTGAGAGACGTAAGCAAACACCTAGCGCTCAGCACCCGATCCAAATAGACACATGAGCGAGACAAATGATCGAACACCATACGAGCTATACTAGCAACAGTAGGAAACAAGATGGTCAGAGCATGCACCGAGCGTTGCAGGGGTGTCATAGAACATGCTGCAGGCCTGCACAACAGTGGCCCGCATGATGGTGGCACCCTGATCGGCACGATGACGGACTGGTGGAGGTCGGATCCAGCGACGCAGGAGGCCATGGCGCGGCGCTGGATCGCAGCTCCACCCACAACGAGATGAACTAGGGGCATGACGCATCGTTGCCCGAGAAGAAGCACACGGGCGCCCTCCTCTATCGGTTAAGATGGCGGAGGAAGCAGCAAGGTCCCCCACCTCCTCCCCCGCCGCGTGAGTGTGAAGAAGGCGTGGCCTTGGGCTGCGGAGGCGGAGGCATTCACCTGGTCCTGGAGCACGGAGCACCTCTGTCCCAGCCGCCGTCAGCCGCGCCAGTGGAAATCCGACAGCCCTCGAAGCCTTCGTCGACGAGGACGAGGCCGTCGGCCATGACGACGAGCCATGGGGTGCACGCCACAGATCTGAGAGCGCCGCCGCGTCACCTGCTCGATCTGGAAGCGGGACCGCCGAGGGAGAGAAGGTGAGGGGGGAGGAGAGGGTGGGGCGATGGCAGAGCAGGCAGACGATGGAGGGGGGAGGAGAGCAGAGTGGCCGCGTCGGGAGAGGAAGAGAGAGGGGTTGGGAGGTCGAGGCGGCGATCGGGAAGGGAGGAGGCGAGCTCTCGCTCTCGCTCGATCTGGTTGGAAAGAAGGAGGTGGGGGTGGATGGAAAATGACCACGAGGACAGAGCTACGGTTGGTGTGGAAGAGTTAAGGACTACCGTTGGATCCGCGAGCATCCGACGGTGTTTGATGCACGATTCACGTGAGACATCCATAGACCAATCAGAATGCAGTACGACGTTGTGATCATCTAAATTGGTCATAGTTGACTAAAAATAATGTGTTAAAATCATGTCAGCAATTTTGTGACATGAGAAATTCAAAAAAATAGAATATATTCGCATAAGTTTGCATCTTGGAATAGTTTAGTCAAATGAGATTATATTTTGCACAAGTTTGCTTCTTGGAATGAGATACAATGTTTCCTAGTTTTCATTTTTTTTGCATCGAAAATTTCATTTTTCATTTTTTGAGAGCCTAGAATTAGTTTTTTTTGAACGACCTACCATATATTTGTTGTAAAATTGGACCAAGTCATTTTTCTAGTATATTAGGACATATTTAATGTACAACCAAATGTTTGGGTGTCCAAAGTTTTTATCCACCTCTCGTGAAAAAGACAAATTTACGCCCTGAAAGCGGGTCAAATTTGAACTGTAGCTGCCTCATTATTTGATCTTTATTTTTTTCCAAAAATCATTTCTAGGTATATAAGTATCTATTTAATCAAAGAAACACCAAAAGTTTTCCAAGATCCAACCACTAGCTAGGAACAGTCATGCCCGCTGTTTTGACCGCGTTTTGAAACAGGCATGAAAAATTCAAAAAAATCAAAAAATTAGAAAACTTCGCATTGTGTCATTATATGTGACCAAGTTAGAAAAAATAATAAACTTATAATACGACAATTATTTTAAAAAAATATTCTCAGAAACGAGCTATCATGTGTGAAGATCAATGCCATTCAAGCCAAATGATGAATGTTATGGCCACATTCATAGCATAGTTTCTTCAAATAATCTAATATTTGTGCACAAGGGTGCATCTTGGAACAGCAAACAATGTTGCCTAAGGAAGATTTCATTTTCTTGGGATGAAAATTCATTTTTCCATTTTTCGAGTGCCCAAAATGAGTCTTTTTGTGAACGATTTACCATATATTTGTTGTAAAATTGGATCAAGTCATTTTTCTAATATATTAGGACATATTTAATGTACAATTAACTAAATGGTTGGGTGTCAAAAGTTTTTGTCGACCTCTCGTGAAAAAGACAAATTTCCATCCATTCAATTGGAAGCGGGTCAAATTTGAACTGCAGTTGCCTTATAGTTTGCTCTTTAATTTTTTCCAAAAATCATTTCTAAGTACATAAGTATCTATTTAATCAGAGAAATATCCAAAGTTTTCCAAGATTCAACCACTAGTTAGGAACGGTCATGCCCGCCGTTTTGACCGCATTTTGAAACCGGCATGAAAAATAAAAAGATTCTTCGCAATGTGTCCTTATATGTGACCAAGTTACTAGAAAAAATAATAAACTTGTAATATGGTAATTATTTTAAAAAAGTATTCTCAGAAACGAGATATCATGTGTGAAAATGCATGGCTTTCAAGCCAAATGATCAATCTTATGGCCACATTCATGGCATAGTTTGTTCAAATGATCTCATATTGTGCACAAGGGTGCATCTTGGAATTGCAAACAATGTTTTCTAAGGAAGTTTTCATTTTCTTTGGACGAAAATTCATTTTCCATTTTTCAAGTGCCCAAAATGAGTTTTTTGTGAAGGACCTACCATATCTTTGTTTCAAAATTGTACCAAATCATTTTTCTAAAATATTAGGCCATATTTAATGCACAATTGACCAAACGGTTGGGTGTCAAAAGTTTTGGTCCACCTCTCGTGAAAAAGACAAATTTTCATCGATTCAGTTGGAAGTGGGTCAAATTTGAACTGCAGCTACCTATAGTTTGCTCTTTATTTTTCCAAAAATCATTTCTAGGTACATAAGTATCTATTTAATCAGAGAAATATCAAAAGTTTTCCAAGATTCAACCACTAGCTAGGAACTGTCATGCCCGTCGTTTTGACTGCATTTTGAAACGGACATGAAAAATTCAAAAAAAAATTGGAAAACCTTCGCATTGTATCATTGTATGTGACCAAGTTACCAGAAAAAATAATAAACTTGTAATACGGTAATTGTTTTTAAAAAGTGTTCTCAGAAACGAGCTATCATGTGTGAAGATGCATGGCTTTCAAGCCAAATGATCAATCTTATGGCCACATTCATCGCATAATTTGTTCAAATGATCTCAAATTGTGCACAAGGGTGAATCTTGGAATGGCAAACAATGTTGCCTAAGGAAGTTTTCATTTTCTTTGGACGAAAAATTCATTTTCTATTTTTTGAGTGCCCAAAATGAGTTTTTTGTGAAGGACCTACCATATACTTGTTGCAAAATGGGACCACGTCATTTTTGTAATATATTAGGCCATATTTAATGTACAATTGACAAAAATGTTGGTTGTCAAAAGTTTTTATACACCTCTGGTGAAAAAGACAAATTTCTACCGATTCAGCAGGAAGCGGGTAGGGTCATGTCGTAGTAAATTTTTAGCAATTATAAATTAACATAAAATATAGTTGCTTCACAAACTGAAAATATTACCAGAAACAAAGATTGGATGGTGGGCTCACATGGATTGTTAGATGGGGCTCAAATTTTGTGGAGAGATTTGATTTGGGAATATAGAAGATGTGGTAAAAATTCAGCTCATTAGGATATGCCTAGCTAGTACTTCCTTCACAACGGTTCTAGCTGAAAAAAACTTTGGAATTTTTTTGAGGAAGATTTACCAAGCAAATGGAGCTGAATATTGTCATGGGGCAATGATTTGGATAGTAAAGAATGCCCTTTTTTGGGGGAATTTTGGGAATGACAGAAATATAGGTTGCTTCACAACCTAGGGCAAACATTGACACATAGACATGACACACAGGCAAAACTGATGAGGTGGCACATAGTCATAGCAATGCACCACAATTTACAAGGCTGTGACCATCTATATTGGTCGTTATCAGCTAGAAATAAGGCAGTGGACTAGTGCTGTTTGCTTTACGACCATTTCGTGTAAGGAAATTACGACCTTTCTGACCAAAATGCTCGTTATAGTTTAGGGTTTGGAGCCCCCCGTACAACTGTTGACCAATTGGTCTCAAATGGTCGTAGATTTACGACCAATTCTTCCAGGGTCACTGACAGAAGGTCACAAGTTGACATATTTCTTGTAGTGCTAGTGTATTAAGTTCATGGAGAAATGGAGTAATGCAATAAGAACAGTGGCATGATGTAGACAAGATCTACTCATATAGGAATAGACCCCATCTTGTAATCCTTAATAGCAATGATACATACGTGTCGTTTCCCCTTCTGTCACTGGGATCGAGCACCGTAAGATCGAACCCATCACAAAGCACCTCTTCCCATGGCAAGAAAAATCGATCTAGTCGGCCTAACTAAACCAAAGATTCGAAGAAGAAATACGAGGCTATAAGTAATCATGCATATAAGATATCAAAAGACTCAAATAACTTTCATGGATAAAAACATAGATCTGATCATAAACTCAAAGTTCATCGGATCCCAACAAACACACCACAAAAAGAGTTACATCAAATAGATCTCCAAGAGACCACTGTATTGAGAATCAAAAGAGAGAGAGAGGAAGCCATCTAGCTACTAACTATGGACCCGTAGGTCTACAATGAACTACTCACACAACATTAGAGAGGCACCAATGAGGATGATGAACCCCTCCGTGATGGTGTCTAGATTGGATCTATGGTTTCTAGAACTTGCGGCGGCTAGAATTGGTTTTTGTCGACTCCCCCAGGGTTTCTGGAATATTGGGGTATTTATAGAGAAAAGAGGCGGTGTGGGAGGCCACCGAGGTGGGAACAACCCACCAGGGCATGCCTGGGCCCCCAGGCGCGCCCAGGTGGGTTGTGCCCCCCTCGGGGCACCCCTCCGGTACTTCTTTGGCCCATCGTGTGTCTTTTGGCCTAGAAAAATTCTCCAAAAAGTTTCGCTGCGTTTGGACTCATTTGGTATTGATTTTCTGCGAAGTAAAAAACAAGCAAAAAAACAACAACTGGCACTGGGCACGATGTCAATAGGTTAGTCCCAAAAATGATATAAAGTTGCTATAAAATGATTGTAAAACATCGAAGAATGATAATATAACAACATGGAACAATCAAAAATTATAGATATGTTGGAGACGTATCAGCATCCCCAAGCTTAATTCCTACTCGTCCTCGAGTAGGTAAATGATAAAAATAGAATTTTTTATGTGGAATGTTGCCTAACATGTTGAACACATATTATTTTCTTTGTAGCATGGACATTTGGACTTTTATATGATTCAAAGCAATAGTCTAGTTTTGACATGAAGATTTCAATACTCAAGCATATCAACAAGCAACCATGTCTTTCAAAATATCAACACCAAAGCAAGTTATCCCTAGCCCATTATACTCAATCATTGTAAAGGAAATATGCCCTAGAGGCAATAATAAAGTTGTTATTTATATTTCCTTATATCATGATAAATGTTTATTATTCATGCCAGAATTGTATTAACCGGAAACTTAGTACACGTGTGAATACGTAGACAAACAGAGTGTCCCTAGTATGCCTCTACTTGACTAGCTCGTTAATCAAAGATGGTTAAGTTTACTAGCCATGGACATGTGTTGTCATTTGATGACAGGATCACATCATTAGCTTAGCACTATGATCGTTTAGTTTGTTGCTATTGCTTTCTTCATGACTTATACATGTTCCTATGACTATGAGATTATGCAACTCCCAAATACCGGAGGAACACTTAGTGTGCTATCAAACGTCACAATGTAACTAGGTGATTATAAAGATGTTGTATAGGTGTCTCCAATGGTGTTTGTTGAGTTGGCATAGATCGAGATTAGGATTTATCACTCCGATTGTCGGAGAGGTATCTCTGGGCCCTCTCGGTAATGCACATCACTATGAGCCTTGCAAGCAATGTGACTAATGAGTTAGTCAAGGGATGATGCATTACAGAACAAGTAAAGAGACTTGCCCGTGACGAGATTGAACTAGGTATGATGGTACCGACGATCGAATCTCGGGCAAGTAACATACCGATGACAAAGGGAACAACGTATGTTGTTGTGCAGTTTGACCGATGAAGATCTTCATGGAATATGTAGGAACCAATATGAGCATCCATGTTCCGCTATTGGTTATTGACCAGAGATGTGTCCTGGTCATGTCTACATAGTTCTCGAACCCGTAGGGTCCGTACGCTTAACGTTCGATGATGATATGTATTATGAGTTATGATTTTATGTACCGAAGGATGTCGGAGTTCCGGATGTGATCACTGACATGATGAGGAGTCTCGAAATGGTCAAGACATAAAGATTGATATATTGGACCATGTTATTCTGACACCGGAAGTGTTCCAGATAGTTTCAGATAAAACCGGAGTGCTGGAGGGTTACCGGAACCCCCCTGGGAAGTTATGGGCCTTAGTGGGCCTTAGGGGAGAGAGAGGGCCGCAGCCAGGAGGTGCCGCGCTCTCTAGCGGAGTCCGAATAGGACAAGGGAAGGGGGCGCGGCCCCTCTTTCCCTCTCCCTCTCCCTCTCCTTCCTTCTTCTCCTAGTTGGACTAGGAAAGGGGGAACCTACTCCTACTAGGAGTAGGATTCCCCCTCTTGGGGCATGCCCTAGCGGCCGGCCGGCCCTCCCCTCCTCTCTCCTTTATATACAGGGGAGGGGGCACCCCATAGACACACAAGTTGATCTTTAGCCGTGTGCGGTGCCCCCCTCCACAATTTTATATCTCGGTCATATTGTCATAGTGCTTAGGCGAAGCGCTGCATTGGTAACTTCATCATCACCATCAACACGCCGTCGTGCTGACAGAACTCACCATCGGCCTCAACTGGATTAAGAGCACTAGGGACGTCACCGAGCTGCACGTGTGCAGATCGCGGAGGTGCCGTGCGTTCGGTACTTGATCGGTTGGATCACGAAGACATTCGACTACATCAACCGCGTTACTAAATGCTTCCGCTTGCGGTCTACGAGGGTACATAGGCACACTCTCCCCTCTCATTGCTATGCATCTCCTAGATAGATCTTGTGTGATCGTAGATTTTTTTTGAAATACTGCGTTCCCCAACAGTGACATCCGAGCCAGGTCTATGCATAGATGTTATATGCATGAGTTGAACACAAAGAGTTGTGGGTGATAATAGTCATACTGCTTACCAACATGTCATACTTTGATTCGGCGGTATTGTTTGATGAAGCGGCCCAGACCGACATTACATGACCGCATTCATGAGACTGGTTCTACCGACGTGCTTCGCACACAGGTGGCTAGTGTGTGTCTGTTTCTCCAACTTTAGTTGAATCGAGTGTGACTACGCCCGGTCCTTGTTGAAGGTTAAAATAGCACACTTGATGAAAAATCGTTGTGGTTTTTGATGCATAGGTAAGAACGGTTTTTGCTAAGCCCGTAGCAGCCACGTAAATCTTGCAACAACAGAGTAGAGGACGTCTAACTTGTTTTTGCAGGGTATGTTGTGATGTGATATAGTCAAGATGTGATTATATAAATTGTTGTATGAGATGATCATATTTTGTAACAAAGTTATCGGCAACTGGCAGGAGCCATATGGTTGTCGCTTTATTGTATGAAATGCAATCGCCATGTAATTGCTTTACTTTATCTCTAAGCGGTAGTGATCGTCGTGGAAGCAATAGTTGGCGAGACGACAATGATGCTACGATGGAGATCTAGGTGTCAAGCCGGTGACGATGGTGATCATTACGGTGCTTTGGAGATGGAGATCAAAGGCACAAGACGATGATGGCCATATCATATCACTTATATTGATTGCATGTGATGTTTATCTTTTATGCATCTTTTTTTGCTTAGTACGGTGGTAGCATTATAAGATGGTCTCTCACTAAATTTCAAGGTATAAGTGTTCTCCCTGAGTATGCATCGTTGCTATAGTTCATCATGCCGATACACCACGTGATGATTGGGTGTGATAAGCTCTACGTTCACATACAACGGGTGCAAGCCAGTTTTGCACAAGCAGAATACTCATGTTAAACTTGACGAGCCTAGCATATGCAGATATGGCCCCGAAACACTGAGACCGAAAGGTCGAGCGTGAATCATATAGTAGATATGATCAACATAGTGATGTTCACCATTGAAAACTTATCCATCTCACGTGATGATCGGACATGGTTTAGTTGATATGGATCACATGATCATTTAGATGACTAGAGGGATGTCTATCTAAGTGGGATTTTCTTAAGTAATATGATTAATTGAACTTTAATTTATCATGAACTTAGTACCTGATAGTATTTTGCATGTCTATGTTGTTGTACATAAATGGCACATGCTATTGTTCCTTTGAATTTTAATGCATTCCTAGAGAAAGCTAAGTTGAAAGATGATGGTAGAAACTACACGGCCTGGGTCCGTAACTTGACGATTATCCTCATTGCTGCACAGAATAATTACGTCCTTATAGCACCGCTAGGTGCAAACCCCGCTACAGGAGCAACACCAGATGTTATGAACGTCTGGCAGAGCAAAGCTGATAACTACTCGATAGTTCAGTGTGCCATGCTTTACGGCTTAGAATCGGGACTTCAACGACGTTTTGAACGTCATGGAGCATATGAGATGTTTCAGGAGTTGAAGTTAATATTTCAAGCAAATGCCCGAATTGAGAGATATGAAGTCTCCAATAAGTTCTATAGCTGCAAGATGGAGGAGAATAGTTCTGTCAGTGAACATATACTCAGAATGTCTGGGTACCACAAACACTTGACTCAACTGGGAGTTAATCTTCCTGATGATAGTGTCATTGACAGAGTTCTTCAATCACTGCCACCAAGCTACAAAAGCTTCGTGGTGAACTATAATATGCAATGGATGGATAAGACAATTCTCGAGCTCTTCGCAATGCTTAAAGCTGCGGAGGTAGAAATCAGGAAGGAGCATCAAGTGTTGATGGTCAACAAGACCACTAGTTTCAAGAACAAGGGCAACGGGAAGAAGGGGAACTTCAAGAAGAACGGCAAGCAAGTTGTTGCTCAAGTGAAGAAGCCCAAGTTTGGACCTAAGCCTGAGACTGAGTGCTTCTGCTGCAAAGGGACCGGTCACTGGAAGCGGAACTACCCCAAGTATTTGGCGGATAAGAAGGATGGCAAAGTGAAATTTATATTTGATATATGTATTATTGATGTGTACCTTACTAATGCTCGTAGTAGCGCCTGGGTATTTGATACTGGTTCTGTTGCTCATATTTGCAACTCGAAACAGGGGCTATGGATTAAGCGAAGATTGACTAAGGATGAGGTGACAATGCACGTGGGAAATGGTTCCAAAGTCGGTGTGATCGCGGTCAGCAAGCTACCTCTACATCTACCTTCGGGATTAGTATTATACCTGAATAATTGTTATTTGGTGCCAGCGTTAAGCATGAACATTATATCTGGATCTTGTTTGATGCGAGATGGTTATTCATCTAAACCAGAGAATAATGGTTGTTCTCTTTATATGAGTAATATCTTTTATGGTCATGCACCCTTGTTGAGTGGTCTATTTTTATTGAATCTCGATAGTAGTGGTACACATATTCATAGTATTGAAGCCAATAGATATAAGTTTAATAATGATAGTGCAACTTATTTGTGGCACTGCCGTTTAGGTCATATTGGTGTAAAGCGCATGAAGAAACTCCATACTGATGGGCTTTTGGAATCACTTGATGCTTGCGAACCATGCCTCATGGGCAAGATGACTAAGACTCCGTTCTTCGGAACAATGGAACGAGCAACAGACTTATTGGAAATAATACATACTGATGTATGCAGTCTGATGAGTGTTGATGCTCGTGGTGGGTATCGTTATTTTCTGACCTTCACAGATGATTTGAGCAGATATGGGTATATCTACTTGATGAAACATAAGTCTAAAACATTTGAAAAGTTCAAAGAATTTCAGAGTGAAGTGGAAAATCATCGTAACAAGAAAATTAAGTTTCTACGACCTGATCGTGGAGGTGAATATTTGAGTTATTAGTTTGGTCTTCATTTGAAACAATGTGGAATAGTTTCGCAACTCATGCCACCTGGAACACCATAGCGTAACGGTGTGTCCGAATGTCGTAACCGCACTTTATTTGATATGATGCGATCTATGATGTGTCTTACTAATTTACCGCTATCATCTTGGGGTTATGCTTTAGAGACGGCTGCATTCACAAATAGGGCACCATCAAAATCCGTTGAGACGACACCATATGAACTGTGGTTTGGCAATAAACCCAAGTTGTCGTTTCTTAAAGATTGGGGCTGCGATGCTTATGTGAAAAAGCTTCAACCTGATAAGCTCAGACCCAAATCGGAGAAATGTGTCTTCATAGGATATCCAAAGGAAACTGTTGGGTACACCTTCTATCACTGATCCGAAGGCAAGATATTTGTTGCTAAGAATGGATCCTTTCTAGAAAAGGAGTTTCTCTCGAAAGAAGAGAGTGGGAGGAAAGTAGAACTTGATGAGGTAACTGTACCTTCTCCCTTATTGGAAAGTAGTTCATCATAGAAATTAGTTTCAGTGATTCCTACACCAATTAGTGAGGAAGCTAATGATGATGATCATGAAACTTCTGATCAAGTTACTACCCAACCTCGTATGTCAACCGGAGTATGATCCGCTCCAGAGTGGTACGGTAATCCGGTTCTGGAGGTCATGTTACTTTAACATGACGAACCTACAAACTATGAGGAAGCGATGATGAGCCCAGATTCCACAAAATGGCTTGAGGCCATGGAATTTGAGATGAGATCCATGTATGAGAACAAAGTGTGGACTTTGGTTGACTTGCCCGATGATCAGCAAGCCAAAGAGAATAAATGGATCTTCAAGAAGAAGACTGACCCTGACGGTAATGTTACTGTCTACAAAGCTCGACTTGTTGCGAAAGGTTTTCAACAAGTTCAAAGGAGTTGACTACGATGAGACCTTCTCACCCTTAGAGATGCTTAAGTCCGTCCGAATCATGTTAGCAATTACCGCATTTTATGATTATGAAATTTGGCAAATGGATGTCAAAACTACATTCCTTAATGGATATCTTAAAGAAGAGTTGTATATGATGCAACCAGAAGGTTTCGTCGATCCAAAAGGTGCTAACAAAGTGTGCAAGCTCCAGCGATCCATTTATGGACTGGTGCAAGCATCTCGGAGTTGGAATATACACTTTGAAAGTGTGATCAAGGCATATAGTTTTATATAGACTTTTGGAGAAGCCTGTATTTACAAGAAAGTGAGTGGGAGCTTTGTAGCATTTCTGATATTATATGTGGATGACATATTGTTGATCGGAAATGATACTGAATTTTTGAATAGCATAAATATACTTGAATAAGAATTTTTCAATGAAAGACCTCGGTGAAGCTGCTTATATATTGGGCATCAAGATCTATAGAGATAGATCAAGACACTTAATTGGACTTTCACAAAGCACATACCTTGATAAAGTTTTGAAGAAGTTCAAAATGGATCAAGCAAAGAAAAGATTCTTGCCTATGTTACAAGGTGTGAAGTTGAGTCAGACTCAATGCCCGACCATTACAGAAGATAGAGAGAATATGAAAGTCATTCCCTATGCTTCAGCCATAGGTTCTATCATGTATGCAATGATGTGTACTAGACCTGATGTGTGCCTTGCTATTAGTTTAGCAGGGAGGTACCAAGTAATCCAGGAGTGGTTCACTGGACAATGGTCAAGAACATCCTGAAATACCTCAAAAGGACTAAGGATATGTTTCTCATTTATGGAGGTGACAAAGAACTCGTCGTAAAAGGTTACGTCGATGCAATCTTTGACACTGACCCGGATGACTCTAAGTCACAAACCAGATACATATTTTTATTGAATGGTGGAGCTGTCAGTTGGTGCTATTCTAAGCAGAGCATCGTGGCGGGATCTACGTGTGAAGCGGAATACATAGCTGCTTCGAAAGCAGCAAATGAAGGAGTCTAGATGAAGAAGTTCATATCTGATCTAGGTGTAATACCTAGTGCATCGGGTCCAATGAAAATATTTTGTGACAATATTGGTCCAATTGCCATGGCAAAGGAATCCAGATTTCACAAGAGAACCAAGCACATCAAAAGACACTTCAATTCCATCCCCGATCAAGTCAAGGAGGGAGACATAGAGATTTGCAAGATAAATACGGATTTGAATGTTGCAGACCCGTTGACTAAGCCTCTATCACGAGCAAAACATGATCAGCACCAAGACTCCACGGGTGTTAGAATTATTACTATGTAATCTAGATTATTGACTCTAGTGCAAGCGGGAGACTGAAGGAAATATGCCCTAGAGGCAATAATAAAGTTGTTATTTATATTTCCTTATATCATGATAAATTTTAATTATTCATGCTAGAATTGTATTAACCGGAAACTTAGTACATGTGTGAATACATAGACAAACAGAGTGTCCCTAGTATGCCTCTACTTGACTAGCTCATTAATCAAAGATGGTTAGGTTACCTAGCCATGGACATGTGTTGTCATTTGATGAACGATATCACATCATTAGAGAATGATGTGATGGACTAGACCCATCCGTTAGCTTAGCACTATGATCGTTTAGTTTGTTGCTATTGCTTTCTTCATGACTTATACATGTTCCTATGACTATGAGATTATGCAACTCCCGAATACCGGAGGAACACTTAGTGTGCTACAACGTAACTGGGTGATTATAAAGATGCTCTACAGGTGTCTCCGGTGGTGTTTGTTGAGTTGGCATAGATCGAGATTAGGATTTGTCACTCCGATTGTCGGAGAGGTATCTCTGGGTCCTCTCGGTAATGCACATTACTATGAGCCTTGCAAGCAATGTGACTAATGAGTTAGTCATGGGATGATGCATTACAGAATGAGTAAAGAGACTTGCTGGTGATGAGATTGAACTAGGTATGATGATACCGACGATCGAATCTCGGGCAAGTAACATACAGATGACAAAGGGAACAACGTATGTTGTTGTGCGGTTTGACCAATAAAGATCTTCGTAGAATATGTAGGAACCAATATGAGCATCCAGGTTCCGCTATTGGTTATTGACCGGAGATGTGTCTTGGTCATGTCTACATAGTTCTCGAACCTGTAGGGTCCGCACGCTTAACGTTCGATGACGATATGTATTATGACTTATGTGATTTGATGTACCGAAGGTTGTTCGGAGTTCTGGATGTGATCACGGACATGACGAGGAGTCTCGAAATGGTCGAGACATAAAGATTGATATATCATACCATGTTGATCGTACACTAAAAGTGTTCCGGATAGTTTTGGATAAAGTCGGAGTGCCGTAGGGTTACCGGAACCCTCTCGGGAAGTTATGGGTCTTAGGGGAGGGACAGGGCCGCAACCAGGAGGTGGCGCGCCCCCAGTGGAGTCCGAATTGGACAAGGGAAGGGGGTGCGGCCCCTCTTTCCCTCTCCCTCTCCCTCTCCCTCTCCTTCCTTCTTCTCCTAGTTGGACTAGGAAAGGGGGAACCTACTCCTACTAGGAGTAGGATTCCCCCTCTTGGGGCGCAGGGGCCGGCCGACCCTCCCCTCCTCTCTCCTTTATATACGGGGGAGAGGGGCACCCCATAGACAGACAAGTTGATCTTTAGCCGTGTGCGGTGCCCCCCTCCATAGTTTTACACATCGGTCATATTGTTGTAGTGCTTAGGCGAAGCCCTGCGTCGGTAACTTCATCAACACCGTCAACACACCGTTGTGCTGACGGAACTCACCCTCGGCCTCAGCGGGATCAAGAGTACAAGGGACGTTACCGAGCTGAACGTGTGCAGGTTGCGGAGGTGCCGTGCGGGTACTTGATCGGTTGGATCGCGAAGACGTTCGACTACATCAACCGCGTTACTAAACGCTTCCGCTTTCAGTCTACGAGGGTACGTAGACACACTCTCCCCTCTCGTTGCTATGCATCTCCTAGATAGATCTTGCATGATCGTAGGAATTTTTTTGAAATACCGCGTTCCCCAACACATTGATCCATTCATGAAACGCACTCGCATATTAGCTACACCCAATGCTCAAGTACGATCATAGTGTCCCTTAGTTGGTGCTTTATAAGAGAAGATGGAGACTCAAGTAAAAAAATTGCGTAAGGCAAACGAGAGGTGTAGGTGTCAAAACCGGAAGATCTCGGGTAGGGGGTCCCGAACTGTGCGTCTAAGGATCAAAGGTAACAGGATGCAGGGGACACGATGTTTACCCAGGTTCGGGCCCTCTTGATGGAGGTAAAACCCTATGTCCTGCTTGATTGACTTTTTATGAGTGTAGGGGTTACAAGAGTTGATCTACCACAAGATCATAATGGCTAAACTCTAGATGTCTAGCATGTATGATTATGACCGCCTCTACGTGAAGGAAATATGCCCTAGAGGCAATAATAAAGTTATTATTTATTTCCTTATATCATGATAAATGTTTATTATTCATGCTAGAATTGTATTAACCGGAAACATAATACATGTGTGAATACATAGACAAACAGAGTGTCACTAGTATGCCTCTACTTGACTAGCTCGTTAATCGAAGATGGTTATGTTTCCTAACCATGAACAAAAGAGTTGTTATTTGATTAACGGGATCACATCATTAGAAGAATTATGTGATTGACATGACCCATTCCATTAGCTTAGCACCCCATCATTTAGTATGTTGCTATTGCTTTCTTCATGACTTATACATGTTCCTATGACTATGAGATTATGCAACTCCCGTTTGCCGGAGGAACACTTTGTGTGCTACCAAACGTCACAACGTAACTGGGTGATTATAAAGGAGCTCTACAGGTGTCTCCAAAGGTACATGTTGGGTTGGCGTATTTCGAGATTAGGATTTGTCACTCCGATTGTCGGAGAGGTATCTCTGGGCCCTCTCGGTAATGCACATCACATAAGCCTTGCAAGCATTGCAACTAATGAGTTAGTTGTGAGATGATGTATTACGGAACGAGTAAAGAGACTTGCCGGTAACGAGATTGAACTAGGTATTAAGATACCGACGATCGAATCTCGGGCAAGTAACATACCGATGACAAAGGGAACAACGTATGTTGTTATGCGGTCTGACCGATAAAGATCTTCGTAGAATATGTGGGAGCCAATATGAGCATCCAGGTTCCGCTATTGGTTATTGACTGGAGATGTGTCTCGGTCATGTCTACATTGTTCTCGAACCCGTAGGGTCCGCACGCTTAAGGTTTCGATGACAGTTATATTATGAGTTTATGAGTTTTGATGTACCGAAGGAGTTCGGAGTCCCGGATGAGATCGGGGACATGACGAGGAGTCTCGAAATGGTCGAGACGTAAAGATCGATATATTGGACGACTATATTCGGACATCGGAAAGGTTCCGAGTGATTCGGGTATTTTTCGGAGTACCGGAGAGTTACGGGAATACGTATTGGGCCTTATTGGGCCATACGGGAAAGAAGAAAAAGGGCCTCAAGGGTGGCCGCACCCCTCCCCTTGGGCTGGTCCGAATTGGACTAGGGAAGGGGGGCGCCCCCTTCCTTCCTTCTCCTTTTCCCTTCCTCTTTTCCTATTCCATATGGGAGGTGGAATCCTACTAGGACTAGGGAGTCCTAGTAGGACTCCACACTTGGCGCGCCCCCTCCTAGGGCCGGCCTCCTCCTCCCTTGCTCCTTTATATACGGGGGCAAGGGGGCACCTCTAGACACAAGTTGATCCACGTGATCATAGTCTTAGCCGTGTGCGGTGCTCCCTTCCACCATAATCCTCGATAATATTGTAGCGGTGCTTAGGCGAAGCCCTGCGACGGTAGAACATCAAGATCGTCACCACGCCGTCGTGCTGACGGAACTCTTCCCCGACACTTTGCTGGATCGGAGTCCGGGGATCGTCATCGAGCTGAACGTGTGCTAAAACTCGGAGGTGCCGTAGTTTCGGTGCTTGATCGGTCGGGCCGTGAAGACGTACGACTACATCAACCGCGTTGTGCTAATGCTTCCGCTGTCGGTCTACGAGGGTACGTAGATCACACTCTCCCCTCTCGTTGCTATGCATCACCATGATCTTGCGTGTGCGTAGGAATTTTTTGAAATTACTACGTTCCCCAACAGTGGCATCCGAGCCTAGGTTTTATGTGTTGATGTTATATGCACGAGTAGAACACAAGTGAGTTGTGGGCGATATAAGTCATACTGCTTACCAGCATGTCATACTTTGGTTCGGCGGTATTGTTGGACGAAGCGGCCCGGACCGACATTACGCGTACGCTTACGCGAGACCGGTTCTCCCGACGTGCTTTGCACAAAGGTGGCTAGCGGGTGACAGTTTCTCCAACTTTAGTTGAACCGAGTGTGGCTACGCCCGGTCCTTGCGAAGGTTAAAACAGCACCAACTTGACAAACTATCGTTGTGGTTTTGATGCGTAGGTAAGATTGGTTCTTGCTTAAGCCCGTAGCAGCCACGTAAAACTTGCAACAACAAAGTAGAGGACGTCTAACTTGTTTTTGCAGGGCATGTTGTGATGTGATATGGTCAAGACATGATGCTAAATTTTATTGTATGAGATGATCATGTTTTGTAACCAAGTTATCGGCAACTGGCAGGAGCCATATGGTTGTCGCTTTATTGTATGCAATGCAATTGCGCTGTAATGCTTTACTTTATCACTAAGCGGTAGCGATAGTCGTGGAAGCATAAGATTGGCGAGACGACAACGATGCTACGATGGTGATCAAGGTGTCACGCCGGTGACGATGGTGATCACGATGGTGCTTCGAAGATGGAGATCACAAGCACAAGATGATGATGGCCATATCATATCACTTATATTGATTGCATGTGATGTTTATCTTTTATGCATCTTATCTTGCTTTGATTGACGGTAGCATTTTAAGATGATCTCTCACTAATTATCAAGAAGTGTTCTCCCTGAGTATGCACCGTTGCGAAAGTTATTCGTGCTGAGACACCACGTGATGATCGGGTGTGATAGGCTCTACGTTCAAATACAACGGGTGCAAAACAGTTGCACACGCAGAATACTCAGGTTATACTTCACGAGCCAAGCATATACATATATGGACTCGGAACACGGAGACCGAAAGGTCAGGCATGAATCATATAGTAGATATGATCAACATAGTGATGTTCACCAATGAAACTACTCCATCTCACGTGATGATCGGACATGGTTTAGTTGATTTGGATCACGTGATCACTTAGAGGATTAGAGGGATGTCTATCTAAGTGGGAGTTCTTAAGTAATATGATTAAATTGAACTTAAATTTATCATGAACTTAGTCCTGGTAGTATTTTGCAAATTATGTTGTAGATCAATAGCTCGCGTTGTTGCTTCCCTGTGTTTATTTTGATATGTTCCTAGAGAAAATTGTGTTGAAAGATGTTAGTAGCAATGATGCGGATTGGATCCGTGATCTGAGGTTTATCCTCATTGCTGCACAGAAGAATTATGTCCTTGATGCACCGCTAGGTGACGGACCTATTGCAGGAGCAGATGCAGACGTTATGAACGTTTGGCTAGCTCAATATGATGACTACTTGATAGTTTAGTGCACCATGCTTAATGGCTTAGAATCGGGACTTCAAAGACGTTTTGAACGTCATGGAGCATATGAGATGTTCCAGGAGTTGAAGTTAATATTTCAAGCAAATACCCGAGTTGAGAGATATGAAGTCTCCAACAAGTTCTATAGCTAAAAGATGGAGGAGAATCGCTCAACTAGTGAGCATGTGCTCAGATTGTCTGAGTACTACAATCGCTTGAATCAAGTGGGAGTTAATCTTCCAGATAAGATAGTGATTGACAGAATTCTCTAGTCACCATCACCAAGTTAGTAGAACTTCGTGATGAACTATGATATGCAAGGGATAACGGAAACGATTCCCAAGCTCTTCGTAATGCGGAAATTGACGAAGGTAGAAATCGAGAAAAACATCAAGTGTTGATGGTAGACAAGACCACTAGTTTCAAGAAAAGGGCAGAGGGAAGAAGGGGAACTTCAAGAAGAACAGCAAGCAAGTTGCTGCTCAAGTGAAGAAGCCCAAGTCTGGTCCTAAGCCTGAGACTAAGTGCTTCTACTGCAAAGGGACTGGTCACTGGAAGCGGAACTACCCCAAGTGATTGGCGGATAAGAAGGATGGCAAAGTGAACATAAGTATATTTGATATACATGTTATTGATGTGTACTTTACTAGTGTTTATAGCAACCCCTCAGTATTTGATACTAGTTCAGTTGCTAAGATTAGTAACTCGAAACGGGAGTTGCAGAATAAACAGAGACTAGTTAAGGGTGAAGTGACGATGTGTGTTGGAAGTGGTTCCAAGATTGATATGATCATCATCGCACACTCCCTATAATTTCGGGATTAGTGTTGAACCTAAATAAGTGTTATTTGGTGTTTGCGTTGAGCATGAATATTTATTGTAATACGGTTATTCATTTAAGTAAGAGAATAAATTGTTGTTCTGTTTACAGGAATAAAACCTTATATGGTTACACACCCAATGAAAATAGTTCATTGGATCTCGATCATAGTGATACACATAATCATAATATTGAAACCAAAAGATGCAAAGTTAATAATGATAGTGCAACTTATTTGTGGCACTGCCGTTTAGGTCATATTGGTGTAAAGCGCATGAAGAAACTCCATGCTGATGGGCTTTTGGAATCACTTGATTATGAATCAGTTGATGCTTGCGAACCATGCCTCATGGGCAAGATGACTAAGACTCCGTTCTTCGGAACAATGGAGCGAGCAACAGATTTGTTGGAAATCATACATACTGATGTATGTGGTCCGATGAATATTGAGGCTCGCGACAGGTATCATTATTTTCTGTTCTTCACAGATAATTTGAGCAGATGTGAGTATATCTACTTGATGAAACATAAGTCTGAAACATTTGAAAAGTTCAAAGAATTTCAGAGTGAAGTGGAAAATCATCGTAACAAGAAAATAAAGTTTCTACGATCTGATCGTGGAGAAGAGTATTTGAATTACGAGTTTGGTCTTCAGTTAAAACAATGTGAAATAGTTTCACTACTCACGCCACCTGGAACACCACAGTGTAATGGTGTGTTCGAACGTCGTAATCGTACTTTATTTGATATGGTGCGATCTATGATGTCTCTTACAGATTTACCGCTATTGTTTGGGGTTATGCATTAGAGACAGCTACATTCACGTTAAATAGGGCACCATCTAAATCCGTTTGAGATGACACCGTATGAACTATGGTTTAGCAAGAAACCTAAGCTGTCGTTTCTTAAAGTTTGAGGTTGCAATGCTTATGTGAAAAAGTTTCAACTTGATAAGCTCAAACCTAAATCGGAGAAGTGCGTCTTCATAGGATATCCAAAGGAAACTATTGGATACACCTTCTATCACAGATCCGAAGGCAAGACTTTTTGTTGCTAAATTCGGAAACTTTCTAGAGAAGGAGTTTCTCTCGAAAGAAGTGAGTAGGAGGAAAGTAGAAAACTTGATAAGGTAATTGTACCTTCTCCCTTATTGGAAAGTAGTTCATCACAGAAATCTGTTCTTGTGACTACTACACCAATTAGTGAGGAAGCTAATGATGATGATCATGTAACTTCAGATCAAGTTACTACCGAATCTCGTAGGTAAACCAGAGTGAGATCCGCACCAGAGTGGTACGGTAATCCTGTTCTGGAAGTCATGTTACTAGACCATGACGAACTTGCGAACTATGAGGAAGCGATGATGAGCCCAGATTCCGCGAAATGGTTTGAGGCCATGAAATCTGAGATATGATCCATGTATGAGAACAAAGTATGGACTTTGATGGATTTGCCCGATGATCGGCAAGCCATAGAAAATAAATGGATCTTCAAGAGGAAGACGGACGCTGATAGTAGTGTTACTATCTACAAAGCTAGACTTGTCGAAAAATGTTTTGACAAAGTTCAAGGTGTTGACTACGATGAAATTTTCTCACTCGTGACGATGCTTAAGTCTATCCAAATCATGTTAGCAATTGCCGCAATTTTATGAAATCTGGCAAATGGATAAACAAAACTACATTCCTTAATGGATTTAAAGAAGAGTTGTATATGATGCAACCAGAAGGTTTTTGTCAATCCTAAAGGTGCTAACAAAATATGCAAGCTCTAGCAATCCATCTATGGACTGGTGCAAGCATCTCGGAGTTGGAATATACGCTTTGATAAGTTGATCAAAGCATATAGTTTTATACAGACTTGCGGTGAAGCCTGTATTTACAAGAAAGTGAGTGGGAGCACTACAACATTTCTGATAAGTATATGTGTATGACATATTCTTGATCGGAAATAATGTAGAATTATTCTGCAAAGCATAAAGGAGTGTTTAAAAGGATTTTTTTTCAAAGAAAACCTCGGTGAAGCTGCTTACATATTAAGCATCAAAATCTATAGAGATAGATCACGACGCTTGATAAGTTTTTTCAATGAGTACATACCTTGACAATATTTTGAAGTAGTTCAAAAATGGAACAATCAAAGAAAGAGTTCTTGGCTGTGTTACAAGGTATGAAATTGAGTAAGACTCAAAGCCCGACCACGGCAGAAGATAGAAAGAGAATGAAAGTCATTCCCTATGCCTCAGACATAGGTTCTATAAAGTATGTCATGTTGTGTACCAGATCTATTATATACCCTACACTGTGTTAAGCAAGGGAGTACAATAGTGATCTAAGAGTAGATTACTGGACAGCGGTCAAAATTATCCTTAGTGGAATAAGGAAATATTTCTCAATTATGGAGGTGACAAAAAGGTTCGTCGTAAAAAGTTACGTCGATGCAAGTTTTGACACAGATCTGGATGACTCTAAGTCTCGATCTAGATACATATTGAAAGTGGGAGCAATTAGCTAGAGTAGCTCCATGCAGAGCATTGTAGACATAGAATTCACAAAATACTTATGGATCTGTATGTGACAGACCCGTTGACTAATATTATCTCACAAGAAAAACATGATCACACCTTAGTACTCTTTGGGTGTTAATCACATAAACGATGTGAACTAGATTATTGACTCTAGTAAACCCTTTGGGTATAGGTCACATGACGATGTGAACTATGGGTGTTAATCACATGGTGATGTGAACTATTAGTGTTGAATCACATGGCGATGTGAACTAGATTATTGACTCTAGTGCAAGTGGGAGACTGAAGGAAATATGCCCTAGAGGCAATAATAAAGTTATTATTTATTTCCTTATATCATGATAAATGTTTATTATTCATGCTAGAATTGTATTAACCGGAAACATAATACATGTGTGAATACATAGACAAACAGAGTGTCACTAGTATGCCTCTACTTGACTAGCTCGTTAATCGAAGATGGTTATGTTTCCTAACCATGAACAAAAGAGTTGTTATTTGATTAACGGGATCACATCATTAGAAGAATGATGTGATTGACATGACCCATTCCATTAGCTTAGCACCCGATCGTTTAGTATGTTGCTATTGCTTTCTTCATGACTTATACATGTTCCTATGACTATGAGATTATGCAACTCCCGTTTGCCGGAGGAACACTTTGTGTGCTACCAAACGTCACAACGTAACTGGGTGATTATAAAGGAGCTCTACAGGTGTCTCCAAAGGTACATGTTGGGTTGGCGTATTTCGAGATTAGGATTTGTCACTCCGATTGTCGGAGAGGTATCTCTGGGCCCTCTCGGTAATGCACATCACATAAGCCTTGCAAGCATTGCAACTAATGAGTTAGTTGTGAGATGATGTATTACGGAACGAGTAAAGAGACTTGCCGGTAACGAGATTGAACTAGGTATTAAGATACCGACGATCGAATCTCGGGCAAGTAACATACCGATGACAAAGGGAACAACGTATGTTGTTATGCGGTCTGACCGATAAAGATCTTCGTAGAATATGTGGGAGCCAATATGAGCATCCAGGTTCCGCTATTGGTTATTGACTGGAGATGTGTCTCGGTCATGTCTACATTGTTCTCGAACCCGTAGGGTCCGCACGCTTAAGGTTTCGATGACAGTTATATTATGAGTTTATGAGTTTTGATGTACCGAAGGAGTTCGGAGTCCCGGATGAGATCGGGGACATGACGAGGAGTCTCGAAATGGTCGAGACGTAAAGATCGATATATTGGACGACTATATTCGGACATCGGAAAGGTTCCGAGTGATTCGGGTATTTTTCGGAGTACCGGAGAGTTACGGGAATACGTATTGGGCCTTATTGGGCCATACGGGAAAGAAGAAAAAGGGCCTCAAGGGTGGCCACACCCCTCCCCTTGGGCTGGTCCGAATTGGACGAGGGAAGGGGGGCGCCCCCTTCCTTCCTTCTCCTTTTCCCTTCCTCTTTTCCTATTTCATATGGGAGGAGGAATCCTACTAGGACTAGGGAGTCCTAGTAGGACTCCACACTTGGCGCGCCCCCTCCTAGGGCCGGCCTCCTCCTCCCTTGCTCCTTTATATACGGGGGCAAGGGGCACCTCTAGACACAAGTTGATCCACATGATCATAGTCTTAGCCGTGTGCGGTGCCCCCTTCCACCATAATCCTCGATAATATTGTAGCGGTGCTTAGGCGAAGCCCTGCGACAGTAGAACATCAAGATCGTCACCACGCCGTCGTGCTGACGGAACTCTTCCCCGACACTTTGCTGGATCGGAGTCCGGGGATCGTCATCGAGCTGAACGTGTGCTAAAACTCGGAGGTGCCGTAGTTTCGGTGCTTGATCGGTCGGGCCATGAAGACGTACGACTACATCAACCGCGTTGTGCTAACGCTTCCGCTTTCGGTCTACGAGGGTACGTAGATCACACTCTCCCCTCTCGTTGCTATGCATCACCATGATCTTGCGTGTGCGTAGGAATTTTTTTGAAATTACTACGTTCCCCAACACTACGGACTAGACCCTCCGGTTTATATAGATACCGGAGGGGGATAGGGTTTGTATAGAGTCGGTTTACAAAAAAGGAATCTTCATATCGGAATGCCAAGCTTTGCCTTCCATGCCAAGGAGAGTCCCACCCGGACACGGGGGAAGCCTTTTATCTTGTATCTTCACGGCCCACCAGTCCGACCCATGTCACATAGCCCGGACGCCCGGGGACCCCCTAATCCAGGACTCCCTCAGTAGCCCCTGAACCAGGCTTCAATGACGATGTGTCCGGCGCGCAGATTGTCTTCGGCATTGCAAGGCGGGTTCCTCCTCCGGATACTCCAAAGTAGTTGATCAAAATAACTGTATCCGGCTCTATACAATAGTTGCAACACTAGGCCACAAGGGCAAAACACTTTAAACAAAAATAGATTATGTCTTCTGAAAACTTTTTTAGTGATGTATTGTGCTCCGGCCTTATTATTATTTCGAACCATTTTCCAACCTCCCTTTTCGTGTTTCGAGACGCGATATTCATTGACATGTCTTGTCAAAGCAGAGATCGTGTCCCCTTATTGCAGGATTCTCATCAATACAGATTTGAGTAATCCAACAGTGCCACTCGCACGACTCCTGCGGAGTAGGCGAGTTTTAAGGCTCATGGGGGGGGGGACGCTTGATATTCACTACCTTTATAAGGAGATGAGGATCCACCTTTTTACCCCACGCCTTCTTCCTCCTTAGCCCATCTGCTCTCGAGCTCCAACGCCCAAGCTTCAACCCTTTCTGTCCCCAACAAACGCTCCAACCATGTCCGGATCTGGAGCACAAGGCAAGTGGATGGCCTCCGTCATGGAGGAGCACATCAAAGAACTCCGGGAGGCGGGGTATTTAGCCAAGGAAATCGTCCATCGGCTCCCTGCCAAAAAGTAGATCATTCCCACACCAGAGCCCAATGAGAGGGTAGTATTCATTCCCCACTTCCTTCGCGGGCTAGGGTTTCCTCTCCACCCTTTCGTCCGTGGACTCATGTACTATTACGGGCTAGATTTCCATGATCTAGCCCCAAATTCATTCCTCAACATTTCGACGTTCATCGTCGTGTGTGAGGTGTTCCTCCGCATCCCCCCACTTCGGCCTATGGCTCAAGGTATTTAATGTGAAGCTGAAGGTGGTCGAGGGTCTACAAGCGGAGTGCGGCGCCGCCATGGTGAGCAAGCTCCCTAACGTCACGTGGACCAAGGGGACCTTCATAGAGACCATGAATGGGTGGCAACAGGAGTGGTTCTACGTTACGGAACCTCGCGACGCCTCATGGGCCGCCACTCCTGAGTTCAAAACCGGTCTGCCAATGCGTCTCACATCATGGCTCAAGAAGAGCCTAGATTGGGCATCATCCAACGAGGTGATGATGCTGCAAAAGCGCGTCAAGATCATGGTGGACAAGAACACCAGCCTTGCCAGCGTGATCCAGGTGATGCTATTTCGCTGGATTCTCCCCTACCAACGCCGGACTTCCCATATGTGGGAGTTCGATCCGGCAAGTCCTCAGACCTTGCAGCGGTTCTTCGGCATGAAGCACGTAGATATATGGAAACTGTTGTTCAAGTCCCAAAAGTCATGGCCGCCAACGACCGAAGACCTCGTCCATGACTACGCTCACCCAGCCACTCCTTGATTTGTAGATCCAAGGAGTAAGTTCAACCCCTCCGCTTGTCTCCTAGGGCTGGACGAAGAAGGCAGAGTGGATCAAGTGTCTGGCTCCCCTGCTCGAAGACCCAGCTATTCCTCTTCTGGCGAAGATGCTGGTTCCGGTGCCGTACCAGGCCCGGAAAAGAAGGCCAAGAAGAAGGGAAAGGAGGTCCGAAGTGGCCGTCACCGAAAAGGTGCTTCGGACATATCATCCGAAGACACCGAAGCTCTCACCTCCCATGATGAAGACAAGGAGGAAGAGGAGGAGCACAATTCTCCCCCAAGGGGGGGAAGAAAAAAAGGGGAGTTTCCGCAGATCTAGAGGCGGAAGCGTCCAAGAAGGGGAAACTCTCCCTTTCAGACGATTTGGAATCGAACACCGAAGTCGTCCCTGAATGGAACCCTCGGCCGAAGCCTTCGGCCAAATCATAAGTATTTAAGGATAACGTATGTATCCGGCTTATGCCTTGTGATTCTAGTGCACAGAATCATGTATTGTAGTCCGGCCCGCGATCTTCCCCAGCAATCATTGTTCTCTAGGAATTCACTGGGTTCCGACATGATGGCGAGCGAGTCGCCTCCATCGGCCTCTCCACCCACTGCCATGGACAACACCGAAGTGTTGTCCTGAAGGGACTCTCCCGGACACGGAGAGGTGCGGGAAGCCATCAAGGTGGCGTCAGAGGGCAATACCTCTGCAGCCGAGAACATGGGGGAGCTGACCCCCATGGAGACTGGCGACGGGGGCCATGCCCAATTCGGCCCCCAACCAAATATCATTCCGGAGGCCACTACATCTCTAGAATCAGGTGAGCATCCTCCTTCGAAAGAAGGGGGTGCGTCGATTCCTCCGGCGACCTCTGTCAATCCGGAGGCGCCGAACACTCTGATGGAAGCGCTTCAGAGCGCATCCATCATTCAAGAACATCGTACCCTTATGGGTGCGGTGGTTGAAAAGGTTTGGTCCGCTAAGAGCGGATTGAACAAGGCCTATACTAGCCTTCTGACAGGCTTTGAGGTACGTGTGCTTAAATAAACAGAATGCATGTGTATAGTTAGTAGCCCCTGAGACTCCGTTCGGCGTTCGTGAAGAAAAAGACGAACAGAGGATCGCATATTTTTCGCAGGAGATTAACATACATGTGTATTTGAATAAACAATCATTAAAGTTGGCAGCAGCTGCCCATGCCGATGAAGTTTTTGAACTGAAGTGGCGGCTGGAGCGGGCCAATGAAGAACTCATTCGCACCAACAAACTGTTGGCGGAGAAGCACGGTATGCGATTCACATTTGACATGATATGGCTTGTTGTTAAGCTATCTTGCTGAGTCTTGTCGAGACCCTCAAAAACGCGCTGGCCAAGGCCAAGAAGGAGGTGGAGGGGGAACGAGCCGCCCGCCAAAAGCAAGAATCACGGGTGGAGGAAGTTCAGCAAGAGCTCAAGGATGCCATAGGCAAATGTGAGTCCGTAGAGCGGAAGCTTTCGGATCGAGATTCTGAACTTGCTGAGGCCCTCCAAAGCGTGAAGGAAGCCCAGGTTGAAGCCCAAGTCGCCTGCCGGGAGATCCAAGAAGCAAAGCAGATCGCGGCAGGTAAGGCCTTTAACATGCAAAGCAAATTTGTAAGGAGGAGGTACACATTATTGACCCGTGTTTGGAGCTCTCCAGGGGCGTTTGTGGATCTACCCTGGAGTATTGCCGATGCTGCGGAGTTCTTTCGAGCCGAAGAGGGGAGTTCAACGGAGAAGTTGTTCTGGTTGCAGTACCTTGCACCAGAGCATCCGATGCCCTTCAGCGATCAGCTGAAGCAGCTGACTAAGCTGCATAGGGTGGTCGAACTGGCCATGAAGGATGTTATATTCCGACTTTGGCTAGCCAAACCCATACCCAGCAGTTACTTCGGGCTCGTGAAGCGGCTCATCAGCACCTGCCCTCGGCTTGATGTCATAAAGCAGTCGGCCTATATTGAAGGTGCCCGGATGACCTTCGTCCGTGTCAAGGTGTAGTGGGCGAAGATGAACGCTTTCAAGATGGCAACTGAGGGACCGCCCGCGGGAAAAGAGCACTGCACGCCGGAGCGGTATTTCGATGAAGTCTTGGAGGGATCCCGCACTGTAGAGGGCCAGTGTTTGAAGGACACTATTTTCGAATGAATGTACCTGTAATGCCCGTACTTTGTATTATAAAACAAGGCTTATGTATAATGTGTTGCTTGTTTTACTTTGAAATCCTTTCCTCCTATGCAGTCGTTTACATTATCTGAGAGTTGGCCGGTCATCGGCTTCAGCCCCCACATAGGTAGTATGAGGGTGTTCGGAATGACACCTAGACACACTTGACCCAACGAACGTGGTCCTTGAAGGAGGTGTTAGTGCGGCGAACTAGGCAATCGGACTATGTGGCTTTATCGCTCTCACTTAGCCATAGGAGTTTGACAATGAGGTTTATAGGCGCAACCTCTGGTGTTGCTCGATTATCCGAACTTGGGTGATGTAGAAGCCTGACCGAGCATAGACCAGTCCTTCGCATAATGCAGGCAAAATCGCAAGAGATTTGTAGTTAGTCGCCGAATAGCTGACCAGCTCTCGCCACACCATGACAGCCAGTTTTCAGATTTCTCTACTAAGGTGTTTATCCAGATGAGCTGAAAACACAATCGCAGTAGTTCTCCCTTTACTGCCTTAGCCGAAAAGCGGAACGTAAGGCAATAACCGCAGGAGCCGGGCAACCCAACTATTGACCAAAGACATGATTCAGAGCCGATGCATATAATGCTATATTCGTGACGCTGAATTTGCACAGTAAAAGTGTTTCAGACTTATTTTATTTTTAATACATGTACGTGGCCGAATGGAGCCCCTGGCGATTTAGGTCGTACCAATCAGATGAGAAAAAAAGAAGGAATACAGATTAGGAAATAAGCTAGTACCGAGTGTGTTAGGCAAAAGACTGTTTTCATTATAGTCTGATTGATATGTCAAAACGTATTTTTACAAATGATGTGACAAGAATACATGCTATTTTACATGCCAAATACCAGGGAAAGCTGTGTACGGGTCATAAAGAGGAAGAGGAGATCTTTAAATATCCTTTAGATACTCTGCCGCACGTCTGCGCAGTGTTGCTCCTTGGTGTGTGATCCTTCAAGAGGATCAATGATCGGTTTTTCATAAAGGGACTGGAAACGATGCCCTTGGTACCATCAAAAGTTGATGTGGGTTTAAGGAACCTTAAAAAGAAAAATAAGGAAAATAGAAATGATATGGGGGTCCACATAGGGTCGAGCCGTATTGTGGATTTTATTTTTAATATGCCTCCGTCTTTGCCCATGGTATCTTTAGTGCGTAGTTATGTACGCGTGGTACATATGCTGCGATGCGGTTGGGGCTGAGACGGAGGCCGAACTGCTAATCGAGCTCCTAATGGTCTTGATTATTGCTCTGCAGGGTGGTCCGGACACGTTTAACAGTGTCCGGGGGCTTGACTGCCGATGTAGTATTTGGCCTGATAAGGCTATTCTGGACTTCCGCCGCAAGGGCCGCGGTGTGCTCCTCTATACGAAGGGAGCGGTTCGTGTTTCCATTAACTGTTATGACACCGCGGGGTCCGGTCATCTTGAGTTTGAGGTAGGCATAGTGCGGGATCTCATTGAAGCGAGCGAACGCGGTTCGTCCGAGCAGTGCATGATAGCCACTGCGGAAGGGGACGATGTCGAAGATCAAGTCCTCGCTTCAGAAGTTGTCTGGCGAGCCGAAGACGACTTCCAATGTGATTGAGCCCGTGCAATGGGCCTCTACTCCAGGTATTACTCCTTTAAAGCTAGTTTTGGTGGGTTTAATTCTTGACGAATCAATACCCATTTTAAGGGCCGTGTCCCAATAAAGCAAGTTAAGACTGCTACCGCCGTCCATGAGGGCTCGTGTAAGGTGGAATCCATCGATAATTGGGTCGAGGACCAATGCGGTCGAGCCTCCGTGACGGATACAAGTCGGATGGTCTCTGCGATCAAAAGTGATCGGGCAGGCTAACCAAGGGTTGAATTTTGGGGCGACTGGCTCTATCGCGTAGACATCCCTCAGAGCACGCTTGCGCTCCCGTTTGGGGATATGAGTAGCGTATATCATATTCACCATTTTGACTTCGGGGAGAAATTTCTTCTGTCCCCCTGTATTCGGCAGATGAGGTTCGTCGTCGTCCTCGCTAGGCGACCCCTTCTCCTTATGTTCGGTATTTAGATTACCGGCATGTTTGAAGACCCAACAGCTTCTATGGGTATGGTTGGCAGGCTTGCGTGGGTGCCATGAATTTGGCAAGGTCGGTCGAGTATTCGGTCCAAGTTAGATGAACCACCTTTATTCTTTTTGAATGGCCTCTTTTGTTAACCGGATTTAGAGCCACTAAATCCGGCGTTGACCGCTATGTCTTCGGTATTATCATTGTTGCTTTGATGCTTGTGTTTGTTGCATTGGGGCCTGTCGTTGCCGTTTCTGGTTTCGGAGGTACCCGCGTCGCTGGTACCATTGTTGTTGCAGGTAACCAACTATCCTCTCCAGCACAAAAACGGGTCATGAGTGTTGTAAGGGCTGCCATTGTCACATCCCTAGCTTCTGGTAATGCACTAGGCTAGACCTCTTGCTGCATCATGTTAAATTCAAATGAAATTTGAATTGAGGAATTTTCAAAGCCTCAGAAACCTCTAAAAATAACCAACAATTAAATCTTCTCAAATGTGTCCAAGAAAATGTTCCTGATATCCTCTGGAAATATTGGCAAGAGGTAAAATCCAAACCAATATTTTTGGTGTCTCGGAAACATTTAATTTGGGCATTTGAATTAAATCAATAATTATTTGAATTGGATTTATATCTACTATTAAATAAATATAGGTCCAATAATTCTGAAATATTTTGTGGAGCATTGTTTTAATTCTTTTAGCTCCTAAAGATATTGTCAGAAGCAAAATAAATTGAATTGGTTTCAAAACCAAATTCAAAACAAACCTGCAAAATAGAAAACTGAAATAATTAGAAAAAGACAGAGAGAGAAGAGAAACCTTACCTGGCGCCACCACCGGCCCAGCTCCCCCAGCCGGCCCAGCCCACCTCCTCCTCCTTTGTCCTCTTCCTCCTCTGCCAGGAGGACGAACAGAGGCGAGGCGTGGCGCTCGCCGACGCTGCCTCGGCCACCTCCTGCTTCCCCCCTAGCCACCTCCTGCTTCCTCTCGTTGCCCTGGACCCCGTCCGCGACGCCACACACCCCCCCAGGCCTCTCACTCTCTCCCCGAGCTCCTCTCCTCCTCTGGCTCTCTCGCGCGCAGCCACCGAACACACCCGCCGCCGCCGACGAGCTCTCTCGTGGCCACCGGCCACCCCTAGCCTCTCCGACACACCCACGAGCTCCGCCTCGACCCCCTCCTTCCTCCCCACCGACCCACGGCCCTCCGGAAGCCCTGCAACGCCGCCACCATCGCCGTTCCGTCGCCGGCCACCGAAGCTCCCCTCCGTCGATTCGCTGGACCCCGTGCCTCCCCTGCCTCGCCAGCAGCACCAGAAGAACCGCGGTGAGCCGCTGCATCGTTTTCCCCATGCCTCGTTGACTAATTCGCCCCCTGGCCGCTCCCTCCACCGGAGCCAAAATGCTCCGCCGCACGGGCTCGTCGCCGGCGAAGCCCCGGTGACCAAATGGCCCCGCGCGTGCGTCCGTTGCACTCGCAACGACCCGTGGAGCAACGCTAGCGTGGCAGCTAGCTTGTTTGCAAGCCGCAGCGCTAATCCCGCACCCACCCGAGCTCCGGCAGCCGCAAAAGAGGTCGCCGCCGGCAGCTCCGGCCACCCCAGCCTCCGCCACCGCCACCGTTGGATGCGCCACTCCACCCTCTCCCCGTAGCTGCTCCCTGCGCGCCAAAAGAGCCCCTGTAGTTGGTTTCCGACGCGCACCACCGCGTCTGGCCTCGCCGGCGTCAAGCCGCCGGTGGGTCTGACCACGTTGACCACGGCGGGACCCCCCCCTCTCTGGGTCGATGACAGGTGGGGCCAGCCCCCCCCTGTTAATTAGTTTAACTATTTTATCTTAACTACCCCCTCTACTGACACTGACAGGTGGGCCCCCGCCATCAGGTGATTAGCTTAAGCTAATCACCACCTAATCTAACCCCAGAGCCACTGACATGTGGGCCCTAGTGCCCTAATCTTTAATTAAATTAAACTAACCCTCTGTCTAACCTGTGTCACTGACGTGTGGCCCCCACACGTCAGGTTTGACCCTGACCGACCCCTGTTGACTTGCTGACGTCATGCCAACGTCATGCTGACGCAATAAGTATTTTCTGGATTTAATTTAATTCTGAAATTCCAGAAAATGCCTAAAACTTCAATAAATCATAGAAAATTAACCGTAACTCCAAATTAAATAAATTATATATGAAAAATTATCAAAAAAATTCAAGGAATCCATCTGTACCATTTTCATGCATGTTAGAACAACTTATAGCTGCTGTTTAGCACAAATCATATAAAGGGCATTTATTTAATCACATATGGAGTTTGAATTTGAATCTTGTATTCAAACCAACTTCATTTAATCTGTTGCTAGTTGCATTAGCCAAAACACATTCATTTTGCCATGTCATGATCATGCATCATATTGTGCATTGCATTGATTGTGTTCCCTTCTGTGTTGCCGGTATTTGTCCCCTCTCGATAGACGTGATACCGATGATGTGATCGTTGACACTGATGAAGACTCAATGTTATCTTCAGAAGTGCCAGGCAAGCAAAACCCCCTTGTTCATTCCGATAAAATCCCACTCTCTCGCTCCTGCTCTCTTTTACTGCATTAGGACAATACCGATTCTTCTGTTACTTGCTGCGGTAGTTGAACCCCTTTATCCTCTGCATGACCTGTCATTGCCACAGTAAATAGATGAAACCCACTAGCATGAGTAGGAGTTGTTTGAGCCCTGTTGTGCCTACTCATTCATGTTTGTTTGTCATGCCTGCTACTGCTTAGAGTTGAGTCAGGTCTGATTCATCGGGGATGAATCAGAGGCATGTGAACATGTCCTACTGTGTGTGAGCTAAGTGTGTGAACACGATTTGGTAAAAGGTAACGGTGAGAGGCCATGTAGGAGTACATGGTGGGTTGTCTCATTGAAGCCGTCCTCAGGAACTGAGTTCTGTGTTTGTGATCCATGATTCAGCTACTACCATACATTGGGCCCTGAAATATGACCCCGCTCGACTTCTTATTCACCCTTGTCCTCTGTCCAGGAGTTGCAAGTAGTTTCTGGTGTTTGTAGTATGCTGGAGGCCGTGGACAGCGCTGACCGTAGGGGTGGGCTGTGATGCGGTAGGCACGTGGCCGGGTGTACCGGATGCCCGTTTGGTATCTCGGGAACCCTGTTCACATCGTTTGGGGCTGTGAGCGAAACTCCGGCCGGATCTCCTCATGGATGGAACCCGAATAGGCGATAAACCTGGATTAGAGACTTGAGTGTTTAGGTAGGTCGTGGTCTACACCCACGTCGGCTTTCGCTTGAAGTCTGCCGAGCACATGTCGTGTGCAGACGCTAAGTGGTGGAAACATGTATGAAGAAGTACACCCCTGCAGGGTTAACATCATCTATTCGAATAGCCGTGTCCGCGGAAAAGGACTTCTGGGTTGCTTATATCAGTTCATAGACAAGTGAAAGTGGATACTCTAAAATACGCAAGATAAGCGTGAGTGCTATGGATGGTGTTCTCGTAGGGAGACGGGAGCGGATCCATAGTGGTGTATTGATATGGTGAATATGTGGACTCGTGTGCGCCACCTCAAAAGAGTTACTTGCAGTCGTAGTTCAGGATAGCCACCGAGTCAAAGCTGGCTTGCTGAAGTTAAACCCCACCATCCCCTTGTTGATAATGATGCATATGTAGTTAGTTCTGATGTAAGTCTTGCTGGGTACATTTGTACTCACGTTTGCCTATTTTATGTTTTTGCAGAGAGATTTCGGTCTCACTAGTAGTTCCGCGTGGACTTCGACGTTTAGCTTGTTACCTCAGCTACGATCTTGTGCCCTCAGCAGGATCTGGTAGATAGTCAGGCTTCTCAGCCTTCATTTATAGATGTCTGTACTCAGACATGATAGCTTCCGCTTGTGCTTTGACTTGTATGCTCTGAATGTTGGGTCGTGAGACCCATGTTTGTAATATCTCGCTCCTCGGAGCCTATTGATTAAATACTTGAGTCGTAGAGTCATGTTGTGATGCCATGTTGTATTTGCACATATCGAGCATATTGTGTGTATGTTATTGAAATGCTTGGTATGTGTGGGATCTGACCATCTAGTTGTTTATCTTTAGTAGCCTCTCTTACCGGGAAATGTCTCCTAGTGTTTCCATCGAGCCATGGTAGCTTGCTACTGCTCCGGAACACTTAGGCTGGCCGGCATGTGTCCTTCTTCGTTCCTGTGTCTGTCCCTTCGGGGAAATGTCACGCGATGAATACCGGAGTCCTGTTAGCCCGCTACAGCCCGGTTCACCGGAGTCCTGCTAGCCCAGTGCTACAGCCTGGATTCACTCGCTGATGACCGACACGTTTGATGCTGGGTCATGGATGCCTGTCCCTGTAAGTCTGTGCCACTTTGGGTTTACGACTAGCCATGTCAGCCCGGGCTCCTTATCATATGGATGCTAGCGACACTGTCATATACGTGTGCCAAAAGGCGCAAACGGTCCCGGGCAAAGGTAAGGCGACACCCGTGGGAATACCGTGCGTGAGGCCGCAAAGTGATATGAGGTGTTACATGCTAGGTCCATGTGGCATTGAGTCGGGGTCCTGACAGCGTTGGTATCAGAGCTTGACTGCCTGTAGGATTACCAAGCCAAACTGGTCGAAGTTGAGTCTAGAAATTCTTTAGTTATATAAGGGAATTGATTGTGGGATGGAACGTAAGGCTCTTTTTACTCCTTATACCTCATGGCCTTCTGATCTGAGTCATCATCTTCTCTTCTACGGGGATTAAGAACTAGGCTATCTCTTCTTTCTATTAGGATCACGTGTTACTAATCAGTGGACTTATAAGATTGTTGGATTTAAGTCTCAGTTCAGTTCCTACTACTTCCGTATGTTAATTGTTGATCTCGAAACCTTGATATTGTGCTTCTGAGTGGTTATGCCACCATTTTTGTGAATGTCTCAAATCCTTTCTGAGCATTTACAGCCGTTATGCTGTCCGAGTCATCCCAGGTTTCTAAGTAGTCTGATGCATTTGCAAATCCCTTCTTCCCGTTTCAATGTTCCCATAGGCCAGATTAACCACACTAATCGGTGAGTTGAGGTAAATTATTGCCTTGACATATATGTTGGAGCTATTATTATGACCCTAGGTGTCTCAGGGGATCATCTAGTAGCCTAGCCATGATTTATGTTCCAGCGTGATGACTCTGGCCGTCATTATCGAAAGCATCCCGTGATGCCATTTAGTTAGTAGGTATTCTATTCCTTGGGTTTTGAACCCGAGATTCACCCTACTTACCTCGTGTTGATAGTGTTGATAGTTCCTTTAGGATATTAGTAACCTTTGCGATAGTCCTTGAAGTCCGTGGTATCTTCTTCTTCCAAATACCATGAACTACTTATGGCAGAAGTTCCTCGTTGAACTGAAATATCACAACAAGATTATTCTTGAGGAGTTCTCCATTTATATATTGTGGCTCTGCCAGCTCAACCTTTTTGCATGGGTTATCCGAAAGAATTATGTTGAACTTTGTTCAGCATACCAACCCATGTATCCACAACTCAGAAAGTTATATGTTCCTTTGAGTTGTCCCTCTTTAGTTGTCTACTGACCTTCGTCTATCAATTGATAGTCAAGAGTATGCATGCATTCGTTTATCGATGCCTATTACCCTTGTGGTCCGTCAAGCCATTCTGTCCTGAATGACTTGGAGAAACAAACTCCAGTACCTCTTCCATATCCAGGATTGGGTCAAAGAAGTTGTGCTCTGCAGATCAAATTGCTAACCCAGCTTTTGCTCTGTTCTACCTTGGAGTATTACATATTTTATATCGAGATTGTTATAAGAATTGCACACCATCCTATGTACTCTTGGTACAGTGATACTTCTTGCCATCATTGTTCATTCCTCGGTTCCTGTGTTATTGTAACCGGAATGCCGACAAATGAATCATGGCGTGTGAAATCAATACCCCTAGCAACCTTGTTGCTGGGTAGTTAAAGGACAATAATTTCATTCTTAGTGTGTTGGTTATTGAATCATCATTCTAAGATTGATCGTGCTACCTAGTCCATTCTCCTGGTTCACTCCTCGATCGATGAGTTAGGATCATTTCAAATCTTTGCTCTATTGATCATATCGTCTTGCCCTGAAAAGCGAGATTGTTCTCGAGCTTAGTAACATACCGGTGGTTTGTGATTTTCTGAATATCTTCTCAGAAGTATTACCAGGTTGTCACCTGACCACTGTGTTGAACTCGTGATCAAGTTGGTTTCTTGTGAACCACCCTTCTCCAAGAATCTGTGTTGGATATCCCTGAGCTAGTTGGTTAAGCTAGACAACAACTTGGAGAGTTGGAAGGTAAAAGCTTGCCTGACTTAGTTCGTTCCAAAGGGGTATTCTTGTGTAGTATGTGTTGACGAAAGATGATATCTTCCTCGATTGGTTCCTGTGATCAGTTGCTGGACCTATCATTTTTATCTAAACTTTGATTGGAGTATGGGCTATCATCCAATCAGAACAGAACCAACGATATTCGTAATGTTGTCTTACTCGTGGTTGATCCCTCGAGCATACACCATTATATCTTTCGGGTCTGACCAATGCTATCACTTGTTCACTTAACTATGGAATTCCTTTTAAAAGGAAACCCAGATGAATTGTTGTTGCGCCCATTGACAACATCCTTATCTCCTCCATGATTTTGTTGGACAATAAGTTAGTGTTGGAAACTTTTGAAAGCATTCTTCATGCTAGCTCATGAAGCATGTCGGTTGTAAGGAGTGACTTCCTCTTATACACGTGCATTTGGTGAAAGTTGCCGCCGTGAATTTGAGGAAGATTGTTTTGTTTCCTTTGGAATCATCCCAAATCAGTCATGCACACGTGCGAAGTATTCTGTAGTCTGGAGACTTGCAACCTTCATGCTATATGTGTCCCTAGCACACTAAGCCACTGATTGACTTGTTCAAGGAAAAGAAGTCTATGCTTGGGATCTAATCCATGGACTTGCGTAAAGACTTCGATATCCTCGATTATGGTTCCCCCTCCTGAACTCGGTAGTGTTTTATTATAAGACTACTATGTGGTCATGCTTGTCTGGGACAGCGTGTTCACATGTGTGTAGCAGAACCAGCTCATGTTTTGGAGCTTACTATCGTAGTTCATTCCCCGAGAATCTCGCAACGTCATCTCGTCGATTTGTGTTGCAAACTTTCATTTTTCTTCCTAGACTCGATGAGTCTGGAATATTCTGACACCAACCAGATCTGAATCTCAGGCAGATGTGATGGTTGGAACATTTCCCAAGAAATATAATATTGGTCTCACGATAACCGGTAAAGTGGATGTCGTGGCCAACACACCCCGCCGGGAGACCTAATATTGTAGTATCTTGATTGGAGAAGTTGGCCACCTTCCCATAAGGATTTCGTAGGAATTACCTCCGTAACTGTTCCTTATGGATTCTTGTGCTCCCGAAGTCCGACCTTTACTTGATGTTCTAGATATCAAACCATACCTATGAATGGGTTACACTAGCACATCAAGAAGAACATTAGAAGCGGAGTGCTAAATGTCTCTCGGTCGATCATCCAGATTTTGTTTCCTTGGCCTCGCTAGGGTGAAGTCTGAGAAGGTGTTATCTTCCTTTGCGTCTGCATCATCCATCTTTAGCCATCATGGTAGTAAGTTGTGTTACCGGACCCTTGACACGGATGTTGGTAAAACCTTGATGGATATGGAATTGCTCAAGTTCTTGAGAGCACGCACAAGCGCTACGTGTTATCATCGGCACTAACTGGGTTTGCTCTCAGTTCCCTCGGCAATGCTATGACCTATTCAAACAGTGAATTAACTCTCTAGTGTTGGGTTCTTTCCCAGTTACTAGAATCATTCCCAGCATTTGCATTTTGTTCCCAGCTTGCACCGCCATTGTGCCATTCTACCATGGGTCTCTTCCATCTCCGGTGATAAGCAAATTCATCCATTACGTTGTCTTCAACAAGGTAATCCACATCATCCAAGTTTGAGTATGCCATTCTACCGACCCCCTCCAAACGATCACTCGAGAATTGTCTTAGGCTGGTTTAAAGAGTTTCAATGATCTCTGAATCAAAAGTAATTCTTTTTGCCACTTAAGGGGATATCTCTACGAGTCACCTTCCCTAAGGTGTATCGTTATGGTATCATGGCAACTCAACTCCTCGCTACGTTGACAATCGTTTACCACCTTCTTAAGCGTGAAATTGTTGTCTACCTAGTGAACCTTCGTCATCCGTCTCTTTCCACCCCTCTTGATGTGTATCTCGTGTTTCAACCCGAGAGATGGTTCTATGTCTCATTCCGTGAGTTAATCCTGAGTTGTTCGATCTTCGAGAAGATCGACCCTTCTAGAGTCTCCTTCTTCTCTCCATGTTATGTTGGCAGGAGTTCTCAGAGCAAGACTTCGAGAAAATGATGGTGAACAAATCAACGTTCAGTTGAAGTGCCACCTGGATCGTGAAGATTATACTAGTTGCGTTTACCTTTCACCTTACCCTACGCTTGAATCTCGAGACGAGATTCTTGTTTAGTGGGGGTGAGTTGTCACATCCCTAGCTTCTGGTAATGCACTAGGCTAGACCTCTTGCTGCATCATGTTAAATTCAAATGAAATTTGAATTGAGGAATTTTCAAAGCCTCAGAAACCTCTAAAAATAACCAACAATTAAATCTTCTCAAATGTGTCCAAGAAAATGTTCCTGATATCCTCTGGAAATATTGGCAAGAGGTAAAATCCAAACCAATATTTTTGGTGTCTCAGAAACATTTAATTTGGGCATTTGAATTAAATCAATAATTATTTGAATTGGATTTATATCTACTATTAAATAAATATAGGTCCAATAATTCTGAAATATTTTGTGGAGCATTGTTTTAATTCTTTTAGCTCCTAAAGATATTGTCAGAAGCAAAATAAATTGAATTGGTTTCAAAACCAAAATTCAAAACAAACCTGCAAAATAGAAAACTGAAATAATTAGAAAAAGACAGAGAGAGAAGAGAAACCTTACCTGGCGCCACCACCGGCCCAGCTCCCCCAGCCGGCCCAGCCCACCTCCTCCTCCTTTGTCCTCTTCCTCCTCTGCCAGGAGGACGAACAGAGGCGAGGCGTGGCGCTCGCCGACGCTGCCTCGGCCACCTCCTGCTTCCCCCCTAGCCACCTCCTGCTTCCTCTCGTTGCCCTGGACCCCGTCCGCGACGCCACGCACCCCCCCAGGCCTCTCACTCTCTCCCCGAGCTCCTCTCCTCCTCTGGCTCTCTCGCGCGCAGCCACCGAACACACCCGCCGCCGCCGACGAGCTCTCTCGTGGCCACCGGCCACCCCTAGCCTCTCCGACACACCCACGAGCTCCGCCTCGACCCCCTCCTTCCTCCCCACCGACCCACGGCCCTCCGGAAGCCCTGCAACACCGCCACCATCGCCGTTCCGTCGCCGGCCACCGAAGCTCCCCTCTGTCGATTCGCCGGACCCCGTGCCTCCCCTGCCTCGCCAGCAGCACCAGAAGAACCGCGGTGAGCTGCTGCATCGTTTTCCCCATGCCTCGTTGACTAATTCGCCCCCTGGCCGCTCCCTTCACCGGAGCCGAAACGCTCCGCCGCACGGGCTCGTCGCCGGCGAAGCCCCGGTGACCAAATGGCCCCGCGCGTGCGTCCGTTGCACTCGCAACGACCCGTGGAGCAACGCTAGCATGGCAGCTAGCTTGTTTGCAAGCCGCAGCGCTAATCCCGCACCCACCCGAGCTCCGGCAGCCGCAAAAGAGGTCGCCGCCGGTAGCTCCGGCCACCCCAGCCTCCGCCACCGCCACCGTTGGATGCGCCACTCCACCCTCTCCCCGTAGTTGCTCCCTGCGCGCCAAAAGAGCCCCTGTAGTTGGTTTCCGACGCGCACCACCGCGTCTGGCCTCGCCGGCGTCAAGCCGCCGGTGGGTCTGACCACGTTGACCACGGCGGGACCCCCCCCTCTCTGGGTCGATGACAGGTGGGGCCAGCCCCCCCTGTTAATTAGTTTAACTATTTTATCTTAACTACCCCCTCTGCTGACACTGACAGGTGGGCCCCCGCCATCAGGTGATTAGCTTAAGCTAATCACCACCTAATCTAACCCCAGAGCCACTGACATGTGGGCCCTAGTGCCCTAATCTTTAATTAAATTAAACTAACCCCCTGTCTAACCTGTGTCACTGACGTGTGGCCCCCACACGTCAGGTTTGACCCTGACCGACCCCTGTTGACTTGCTGACGTCATGCCAACGTCATGCTGACGCAATAAGTATTTTCTGGATTTAATTTAATTCTGAAATTCCAGAAAATGCCTAAAACTTCAATAAATCATAGAAAATTAACCGTAACTCCAAATTAAATAAATTATATATGAAAAATTATCAGAAAAATTCAAGGAATCCATCTGTACCATTTTCATGCATGTTAGAACAACTTATAGCTGCTGTTTAGCACAAATCATATAAAGGGCATTTATTTAATCACATATGGAGTTTGAATTTGAATCTTGTATTCAAACCAACTTCATTTAATCTGTTGCTAGTTGCATTAGCCAAAACACATTCATTTTGCCATGTCATGATCATGCATCATATTGTGCATTGCATTGATTGTGTTCCCTTCTGTGTTGCCGGTATTTGTCCCCTCTCGATAGATGTGATACCGATGATGTGATCGTTGACACTGATGAAGACTCAATGTTATCTTCAGAAGTGCCAGGCAAGCAAAACCCCCTTGTTCATTCCGATAAAATCCCACTCTCTCGCTCCTGCTCTCTTTTACTGCATTAGGACAATACCGATTCATCTGTTATTTGCTGTGGTAGTTGAACCCCTTTATCCTCTGCATGACCTGTCATTGCCACAGTAAATAGATGAAACCCACTAGCATGAGTAGGAGTTGTTTGAGCCCTGTTGTGCCTACTCATTCATGTTTGTTTGTCATGCCTGCTACTGCTTAGAGTTGAGTCAGGTCTGATTCATCGGGGATGAATCAGAGGCGTGTGAACATGTCCTACTGTGTGTGAGCTAAGTGTGTGAACACGATTTGGTAAAAGGTAACGGTGAGAGGCCATGTAGGAGTACATGGTGGGTTGTCTCATTGAAGCCGTCCTCAGGAACTGAGTTCTGTGTTTGTGATCCATGATTCAGCTACTACCATACATTGGGCCCTGAAATATGACCCCGCTCGACTTCTTATTCACCCTTGTCCTCTGTCCAGGAGTTGCAAGTAGTTTCTGGTGTTTGTAGTATGCTGGAGGCCGTGGACAGCGCTGACCGTAGGGGTGGGCTGTGATGCGGTAGGCACGTGGCCGGGTGTACCGTATGCCCGTTTGGTATCTCGGGAACCCTGTTCACATCGTTTGGGGTTGTGAGCGAAACTCCGGCCGGATCTCCTCATGGATGGAACCCGAATAGGCGATAAACCTGGATTAGAGACTTGAGTGTTTAGGTAGGTCGTGGTCTACACCCACGTCGGCTTTCGCTTGAAGTCTGCCGAGCACATGTCGTGTGCAGACGCTAAGTGGTGGAAACATGTATGAAGAAGTACACCCCTGCAGGGTTAACATCATCTATTCGGATAGCCGTGTCCGCGGAAAAGGACTTCTGGGTTGCTTATATCAGTTCATAGACAAGTGAAAGTGGATACTCTAAAATACGCAAGATAAGCGTGAGTGCTATGGATGGCGTTCTCGTAGGGAGACGGGAGTGGATCCATAGTGGTGTATTGATATGGTGAATATGTGGACTCGTGTGCGCCACCTCAAAAGAGTTACTTGCAGTCGTAGTTCAGGATAGCCACCGAGTCAAAGCTGGCTTGCTACAGTTAAACCCCACCATCCCCTTGTTGATAATGATGCATATGTAGTTAGTTCTGATGTAAGTCTTGCTGGGTACATTTGTGCTCACGTTTGCCTATTTTATGTTTTTGCAGAGAGATTTCGGTCTCACTAGTAGTTCCGCGTGGACTTCGACGTTTAGCTTGTTACCTCAGCTACGATCTTGTGCCCTCAGCAGGATCTGGTAGATAGTCAGGCTTCTCAGCCTTTTCCATTTATAGATGTCTGTACTCAGACATGATAGCTTCCGCTTGTGCTTTGACTTGTATGCTCTGAATGTTGGGTCGTGAGACCCCTGTTTGTAATATCTCGCTCCTCGGAGCCTATTGATTAAATACTTGAGTCGTAGAGTCATGTTGTGATGCCATGTTGTATTTGCACATATCGAGCATATTGTGTGTATGTTATTGAAATGCTTGGTATGTGTGGGATCTGACCATCTAGTTGTTTATCTTTAGTAGCCTCTCTTACCGGGAAATGTCTCCTAGTGTTTCCATTGAGCCTTGGTAGCTTGCTACTGCTCCGGAACACTTAGGCTGGCCGGCATGTATCCTTCTTCGTTCCTGTGTCTGTCCCTTCGGGGAAATGTCACGCGATGAATACCGGAGTCCTGTTAGCCCGCTACAGCCCGGTTCACCGGAGTCCTGCTAGCCCAGTGCTACAGCCTGGATTCACTCGCTGATGACCGGCACATTCGATGCTGGGTCATGGATGCCTGTCCCTGTAAGTCTGTGCCACTTTGGGTTTACGACTAGCCATGTCAGCCCGGGCTCCTTATCATATGGATGCTAGCGACACTGTCATATACGTGTGCCAAAAGGCGCAAACGGTCCCGGGCAAAGGTAAGGCGACACCCGTGGGAATACCGTGCGTGAGGCCGCAAAGTGATATGAGGTGTTACATGCTAGGTCCATGTGGCATTGAGTCGGGGTCCTGACAGCCATGGACTTTGGCTTCTCTTGGCCGAGGTGTCGGGCGAGCCATTCGTCCCGGATGCTGTGTTTAAAGGCCGCTAGGGCTTCGGCGTCCGGACAGTCAACAATTTGGTTCTTTCTAGTTAAGAACCTTGTCCATAGTTTACGGGCTGACTCTCCGGGTTGCTGAACTATGTGACTGAGGTCATCGGCGTCTGGAGGCCGTACATAGGTACCCTGGAATTTGTCTCTAAAGGCATTTTCCAGATCTTCCCAGGCGCCGATAGAATTCTCTGGGAGGTTGTTTAACCAGTGCCGAGCTAGTCCCTTTAATTTGAGCGGGAGGTACTTGATGGCATGTAGATCGTCACCGCGAGCCATGTGAATATGGAGAAGAAAATCTTCTATCCATTCTACGTGATCTGTCATGTCGTCGTATGATTCGATGTTAACGGGTTTAAACCCTTATGGGAACTGATGTTCCATTACTTCGTCGGTGAAGCATAGGGGGTGTGCGGCACCTCTATACCAGGCGACATCACGGCGTAGTTCGGATGGAGGCCGTATGCAGTTTTCGGCCCATGTGAGGTTGTGTCTGTCATGCCAAGTCTGATGGCCATCCTCGCGTGTTGGAGAACGCCCCCTTGATCCATAGATTGATCTGGTCTGACCGGCTCTATTGTCCAGGTCCTTTCATAGGTCATAGGTGTATCCTGGGGCCGCTGTTTCTCTGCCTCTATAGCAAGGTGGTGCGGGATGGTGTTCAGCTTGAGTTGTCGCTATGTCCCGGCCACGCGTCGGTCGGTCAGGTCTGTTAGCATCGCAGATTGGCGGTATGGGCTCCGGGGCCTCGTCGTTAAATTGTGGCAGTAGATTGTGTTCGGGTAGCTCTTTGGGGTGCGAGGCCGTATTCCTCGACTGCCAGGACATTAGTCCATCTGTCATTGAGCAAATCCTGATCAGCTTGAAGCTGTTGCTGCTTCTTTTTCATGCTTCTCACAGTGGCGATTAGCCGATGCTTAAAGCGCTCTTGTTCGAGGGGTTCCTCTGGCACGATGAAGTCTTCGTCACCGAGACTCACATCCTCTTCGGAGATCGGTAGGTACTTACTATCATCCGAGTCCTCGTTCCCGACAAGATCGTTGGGGTTTACTTGCCCATCCTCCCAATCATCTTGTTCGGGTGTTGGCTTTACAGGGGCTTTAGGGTCTTCGGCGTTCTCTGGAGTGTTATTCTCTTCGGTGCCGGTATTGCTGTCTTTTTAGCGACGTGATTTTGAGCGGCGCCGCTGGTGTCGATGTTTTGGAGGTGCTTCAGCAGGCTTGTCCTCAACTGGATTCTCGTTGCCGTCGTCGCCATCCTCTTTAGGTGTGTCCACCATGTACACGTCGTATGTGGAGGTGGTCGTCCATCGTTCGGTAAACAGAGGGTCTTGGCCTTGTTCGTCTTCGGCATCCCATACCGTCGATGTCTTCGGAGGCGTAATCCAACATGTCGGTTAAATTTTTGACAGTGGCTAAGAAGTGGGTGGTGGGTGGGACGCAAAATTCCCCGCTCTCAGCCCCTAGTCTGGGCTGGGCATAGTTCGGAAGTGATCCTTCCGTAATGGTGACTGATCGCATTAAGTCTAGGGCCTCGTTTAAAGGTGAGGGTTGGACAGAGAAACGAGAGTCTGTGGGGCTGTCCAGAGTCAGAGTCTCCTGGCGGCGCCTGCTTGACACGGACCTCGAGAGTTCGGACCTAGAGTCCGGTGGAGTGTCCGGTGCTTCTCCGACAGCAAGCTCCATAAGTGCAGAGAGTCTGACAGGCTCTAGACTCCCATCTTCGGACCTATTGGCCTGCTCTGGATCTAAGGCCAGAGCGGTAATTAGGGTCGCGAACCCTTCGAAGATCAAATCTCCTCGGATATCATCGACATAGTTTAATTCCCGAAACTGATGTGATGACCAGGGTGTTGGGAACGCAGTAATTTCAAAAAATTTCCTATGCCCATGCAAGATCCATCTAGGTGATGCATAGCAACGAGAGGGGAGAGTGTTGTCCATGTACCCTCCTAGACCGTAAGTGGAAGTGTTATGATAACACTGTTGATGTAGTCATACTTCTTCACGATCCGACCGATCCTAGCACCGAAGGTACATCACCTCCGCGATCTGCACACATTCAACTCGGTGATGTCCCACGAACTCTAGATCTAGCTGAGGTCGAGGGAGATTTTCATCAGCACGACGGCGTGATGACGGTGATGATGAAGTTACCGACGCAGGGCTTCGCCTAAGCTCTAATACGATATGACTGAGGTGGAAATCTATGGCGGGGGGCACCGCACACAGCTAAACAATCAACTTGTGTGTTCTAGGGTGCCCCCTCCACACAGACCACCATCTGCACCAACCACACGCACAAAACAACTAGGGTTGAAGAGAGTGAGATTACCTTGTCGCCGTAGATCTTAGAAGACACCTCGTGCGCGAGGAAGTCCTTGTCGTTCACCGCCAAGCATCAGGATGCTGGTGGAGCATCCCTGACCGAGCCTACAGGAAGTTTTGCATATAGTTAGAAAACCTGGAAACGTACAGGATGGACTACCATAACATAGCATTGACGAAAAAAACTAAAGAGCATGTAACTGAACCTCCTGCAGCTCTAGCCTCTAGCATGCACCCGAGATTCAGTACCCACGAATCCAGAAGAGCAATCAAATACAGGGCAAAGAAGCTTCACAAGAAAAAATCTACTACTGTAGATTACAGTGAAATCAAAGTACAACTACTACTGTAGATTGCAAATAATATGAGCAAATCGAACAAAAATATTATTGCAAAATATATGGATTTATAGCTAGGATCAATAAGCTAAGATCAAATGTCATACTAATATGTTCTGATCATGTTCTTGCTTGCTGCAATCTAAAGAACATCACCACACAGACTACACATGCTAGGACTAGCATTGGTTAAAAATAACTAATAATCACATGAAGTCCTACAATGAAGTAGGACTAGGACATGTACTCCTCCTGATTAGTGACCACTTATAGCCACAGGGTTAAAATCATAGCTCCACTACTAAGGGATCTCACATCAGCGAGTGTCGGCTGCTATTGTAATAAGACAAACACTACCAATACTGTTAGTTTCATGTGGTCCAAGCTAAATGTACTGGAGAGTAGCAATCATACGTGCACCACATTACCTTAATTTTTCATGAACAGACAAAACTGTGACTAACTAACATAACAGGACGAATGCCAGGCACCATCCACCACATGTATGCAATCACAAGCACATGTGAGCTGGCGACCGGGTGATAGCACATTGATCCTAGCCACCCAATCAGAATAAACCCCCTAATCCCACTTCCCACAAGACTGCCAAGAGATGAACCAACGTTATACAGGACAACAACTACAGGATCAAATATATAAAGGTAACATGCCAAACTAGCCCGATTCCCATGTTGAATGGACAGCAAGCAAGCACGCACTCTATTTGACAGTACATAGCTATGCAAGCAAGCATACACTATATAACATAGACAACAATTTCAGAGATTCAATGTATAAGCGGAAACCAGGAAGCAAGGATTCAACTCTAGGAACTCACCCACGAGGCCACCACCCACGAGGCCAGGACCGACACTGGAAGCGGGGACAATAACTAGTGCCGGAGGAGACGAGGGACTAGAGATGGGAGCAGTGGTGCCCTAGTCCAAGTCGAAGGAGACGAGGCAGGTGTCCGTGATCCGGGTCCGGCGGCTCGGGGCGTCTGTGGTTCAGGCCCGGTGTCCTCAACCTTAGTGGACAGTGGGGGCCGGCGGCTGCGCGATGGCCGATGGGAGGGCCAGTTCAGAGGAGGGGGTTCACGATCTGCTGCTGCCGCTGCCGCTACGTGTCCCAGATCGAATCGAACCGAACCTACAGCCCCAGATCGAATCGAATCAAACCAAGGGGAAAACATGGTAATCAAAAGAAGAAGAGAGCTCACCTTGCCATGGCCATCGATGGAGGTTAGAAGAGGGAGGCCCTCGCTGCCACGCCGCGGATCCATCCATGTCAAGGCGGCTAATGACCAGAGGAGCCTCGCCCGCGACAAGTAAGTCGAAACCCTAGCCGTCGGACGGTGGCACGTAGCCGCTGTAGGATGCGCGCGTTGGATCTGGTCCGAGGGAGGATGAAGCAGAGGTAGGGGGTCACAGTGGTGCGCCGGGAGCCACCGATTGCCGCCAAAACTCACCGGATCAGGCGCCATAGGTTGCAGCGACGGAGAGGACTCACGGGGGAGAGAGAGATGGGGCTGGCGAGAAGAGTGGGGTCGTGGGGTTTCCGTCTTTCTCCTTTTTTCTCTCTCGTTTCTTTTGACTCTGGCAGCCAGCCAATCACATGCGAGGCCATAGATCCCTCCCCTAAAACAAATCTTAGCCATCCATTCCACCTACATCCAATGCTCCAAAACCCTCCCCTCATCCAACACACCTTTGTCTTTTTTATCTCTTTTTTTCAATCGGTTTATTATTCGTCTCTCTTTTGAGAAGAACATACCCAATATTTGTTTCAAAACTGGACCGCACCAATTTTCAAAAATATTAGACAATATTGTATGTTTAATTAACTAAATGTTTGCATGTTAAAAAAATGCATTCACCTCTCATCAAATTCACAAAATTCTAACAAATCAACAGAAACCCGGTCAAATTTGAACTACAGATGCTTCCTTGTTTGCTTTTTATTTTTTGAAAAATATTTTATTGATACATAAGTAGCTATTTCATTATAGATATAGAAAGAGTTATGGATGATTTCACCCCTAACTATGAACGGTCATACCCACCGTTTTGATCGCATTTTGAAACACACATAGAAAAATCATCTTATGGCCACATTCATGGCATAGTTTCTTTAAATGATATCATATTTTGCACAAGGGTGCATTTTGGAATGGCAAACAATGTTGCCTAAGGAAGTTTTCATTTTCTTTGGACAAAAAATTCATTTTCCGTTTTTCGAGTGTCCAAAATGACTTTTTTTGTGAAGGACCTACCACATATTTGTTGCAAAATTGGACCAAATCAATTTTCTAAAATATTAGGCAATGTTTAATGCACAATTGACCAAATTTTTCGGTGTAAAAAGTTTGATCCACCTCTCGTGAAAAAGACAAATTTCTGCCGATTCAGCTAGAAGCGGGTCAAATTTGAACTGTAGCTAGCTCGTAGTTTGCTCTTTATTTTTTTAAAAAATCATTTCTAGGTACATAAGTATCTACTTAATCAGAGAAATATCAAAAAAATTCCAAGATTCAACATCTAGCTAGGAACGGTCATTCCCGCCGTCTTGATCCCATTTTGAAACGGGCATAAAAAATTCAAAAAAAACAAACAATTGGAAAACCTTCGCATTGTGTCATTATATGTGACCAAGTTACCTGGAAAAATAATAAACTTGTAATACGGAAATTCTTTAAAAAAAGTGTTCTCAGAAATGAGCTAACGTGTGTGAAGATTCATGGATTTCAACCCAAATGGTCAATCTTATAGCCACATTCATGGCATAGTTTGTTCAAATGATCAAATATTGTGCACAAGGGTGCATCTTGGAATGGAAAACAATATTGCCTAAGGGAGTTTTCATTTTCTTTGGACGAAAAATCATTTTTCCATTTTCTGAGTGCCCAAAATGAGTTTATTTTTTGAAGGACGTACCATATATTTGTTGTAAAATTGTACCAAATCATTTTTTCTAAAATACTAGGCCATATTTAATGCACAATTGACCAAATGGTTGAGTGTCAAAAGTTTTGATCCACCTCTCGTGAAAAAGACAAATTTCCGCCGATTCAGTTGCAAGTGGGTCAAGTTTGAACTACAACTGCCTCATAGTTTGCTCTTTATTTTTTCAAAAAATAATTTCTAGGTACATAAGTATCTATTTAATCAGAGAAACACCAAAAGTTTTCCAAGATTCAACCATTGGCTAGGAACGGTCATTCCCGCCGTTTTGACCGCATTTTGAAACAACCATAAAAAATTCAAAAAAAATCAAAAAATTGCAATCACCTCTCATCAAATGCACAAAATTCTGATGAATCGACAGAAACCCGGCCGTTTTGACCGCATTTTGAAACGACCATAAAAAATTCAAACAAAATCATTTTTCCATTTTCTGAGTGCCCAAAATGAGTTTATTTTTTGAAAGACCTACCATATATTTGTTGTAAAATTGTACCAAATCATTTTTCTAAAATATTAGGCCATATTTAATGCACAATTAACCAAATGGTTGAGTGTCAAAAATTTCGATACACCTCTCATGAAAAAGACAAATTTCCGTCGATTCAATTGCAAGTGGGTCAAGTTTGAACTACAACTGCCTCATAGTTTGCTCTTTATTTTTTCAAAAAAATAACTTCTAGGTACATAAGTATCTATTTAATCAGAGAAACACCAAAAGTTTTCCAGGATTCAACCATTGGCTAGGAACGGTCATTCCCGCCGTTTTGACCGCATTTTGAAATGGCCATAAAAAATTCAAACGAAATCAAAAAAATTGCATTCACCTCTCGTCAAATGCACAAAATTATGATGAATCGACAGAAACCTGGTCAAATTTGATCCACCTCTCATGAAAAAGACTATTTTTTGCCGATTCAGCTTGAAGCGGGTCAAATTTGAACAGTAGCTACCTCATAGTTTGCTCTTTATTTTTTTTAAAAATCATTTCGAGGTACATAAGTATCTATTTAATAAGAGAAATATCAATTTTTTTCCAAGATTCAACATCTAGCTAGGAATGGTTATTCCTGCCGTTTTGATCCCATTTTGAAACGGGCATAAAAAATTCAAAAAAACAAAAAATTGGAAAACCTTCGCATTGTGTCATTATATGTGACCAAGTTACCAGGAAAAATAATAAACTTGTAATACGGAAATTCTTTTAAAAAAGTTTTCTCAGAAATGATCTGACGTGTGTGAAGATTCATGGCTTTCAACCTAAATGATCAATCTTATAGCCATATTCATGGCATAGTTTGTTCAAATGATCTCATATTGTGCACAAGGGTGCATCTTGGATTGGAAAACAATATTGCCTAAGGGAGTTTTCATTTTCTTTGGACGAAAAATCAATTTTCCATTTTCTAAGTGCCCAAAATGAGTTTATTTTTTGAAGGACCTACCATACATTTGTTGTAAAATTGTACCAAATCATTTTTTCTAAAATACTAGGCCATATTTAATGCACAATTAACCAAATGGTTGAGTGTCAAAAGTTTTATTCCACCTCTCGTGAAAAAGACAAATTTCCGCTGACTCAGCTGCAAGTGGGTCAAGTTTAAACTACAACTACCTCATAGTTTGCTCTTTATTTTTTCAAAAAATAATTTCTAGGTACATAAGTATCTATTTAATCAGAGAAACACCAAATTTTTGCCAAGATTCAACCATTGGCTAGGAATGGTCATTCCCGCCATTTTGACCGCATTTTGAAATAGGCATAAAAAAATTCAAACAAAATCAAAAAATTGTAAAACCTTCGTATTGTGTCATTATGTGTGACCAAGTGACCAGGAAAAACAATAAACTTATAATACGGCAATTATTTAAAAGTGTTCTCAGAAATGAGCTATCATGTGTGAAGATTCATGGCCTTCAAGACAAATGATCAATCTTATGGCCACATTCATGGAATAGTTTATTGCAATGATCTAATATTGTGCAAAAGGATGCATCATGGAATGACAAACAATGTTGCCTAAGGAACTTTTCATTTTCTTTGGACAAAAAATTCATTTTCCATTTTTTTGAGTGCCCGAAATGAGTTTTTTAAGGACCTACCACATATTTCTTGTAAAATTGTACCAAATCATTTTATAAAATAATAGGCCATATTTAATGCACAATTTACCAAATGGTTGAGTGTCAAAAGTTTTGATCCACCTCTTGTGAAAAAGACAAATTTCCGCTGATTCAGGAGGAAGCAGGGCAAGTTTGAACGAAAGCTGCCTCATAGTTTGCCCTTTATTTTTTTCAAAAATTAATTTCTAGGTACATAAGTATCTATTTAATCAGAAAAACACCAAAAGTTTTCCAACATTCAACCATTAGCTAGGAACAGCCAGACCCGCCGTTTTGACCGCATTTTGAAACGGGCATAAAAAATTCAAAAAAAATCAAAAAATTGGAAAACCTTCTTGTTGTGTCATTATATGTGGCCAAGTTACCAGGAAAAATAATAAACTTATAATATGGCAATAATTTAAAAAGTGTTCTCAGAAACTTGTAATACGGAAATTCTTTTTAAAAAGTGTTCTCAGAAATGAGCTAACGCGTGTGAAGATTCATGGCTTTCAACCCAAATGATCAATCTTATAGCCACCTTCATGGAATAGTTTGTTCAAATGATCTCAGATTGTGTACAAGGGTGCATATTGGAATGGCAAACAATGTTGCCTAAGGGAGTTTTCATTTTCTTTGGACGAAAAATTCATTTTCCATTTTTCGAGCGCCCAAAATTAAGTTTTTTAAGAACCTACCAAATAATTGTTGCAAAATTGGACCAAATCAAATTTATGGAATACGAGGCCATATTTAATGCACAATTGACCAAATGGTTGTGTGTAAAAAGTTTTTGATCCACCTCTCATGAAAAAGACAAATTTCCACATATTCATTTTCCATTTTTCGAGTTTCCAAAATGGTTTTTTTGTGAAGAACCTACAAATATTTGTTGTAATTTTTTTCCATTTTTCAAGAATATTAGACCACATTTTATGAACAAATTTGTGTACACTAGAAACATTTTTATAGATATTAAACGGTTTCTGGTTACATCATTAACATTTTTAATAAATATTTTGATGTCTAATATTTTGAACACATGTCTACATTTTTTAAGACACATTGTACATATGGTTTATATATGTTTACCTTTTTTCAAATACATGGTTAACATATTTTCATATATTTCTAACAAAAAAACATCTTTTCATACATACCTTTTGATGTCTATATTTGTTTTTACACATTGTACATTTTTGTATACATATAAAACATTGTTGATATTGGTTAGAAAAATTTAAATATATGATTAACATTTTTAGAAAATCTTGTTTTGTTATCTACTTTTCCATATATATATATATATTGTAAAATTTTCATATATACGTATAGATGATTATTTTGGCATACACATGCAACTTTTTTATACATATCTAATATTATTTATGATTATCATTTTTTATATGCATGAAACTTTTCAAATACACACATTTAGTTTTTTAGACACATGATTACATTTTTTGAAATACGTATTAACATTAAATTTTTTGAATTACGCGTTTAGTTTTCTAATTGCTAAACCATATAGCAAGATTCATGAAGGAGTTCATTATTTTCCTATTCTAATGAAAAACTTGTTATTTTCCCATTTTCGTTGGGCCGAATATATGCTTTTTTCAGTAATATGAGGGCATCCAACATTTCTTTCTGGATGGGCCAAGGCCTACATGGCACACATATTTTTTTTTAAAAGGAGGTGGCCTCGTTCTACCGAGGCCCAAGCCCACCTTGAGTGACACCTTAAGTACCAATGCATCCATGTTCACAACCTCATGACCATTTATATTGGTCATAATTAGGTAGAAAGAAGGTCGTTGACCACTCTTGTATGCTTTATGACCATTTGGTGTAAGGCAATTTCAGTGTTTGAGCCCTTCCAAGTGAAATGGCCATGGATTTACGACCAATTCAGCTGGGGTCACTGAGAGAAGGTCACAAGTTGACATACTTCTTGTAGTGTGTTTTCATGAAGACCGTGAAGGATGGCCAGTCGGCCATCACAAGGGTTTGGACTAGAGTCGTGCGTGCCTTCTGCATGAAGGAGGGCACAATATGGCCATTCCGCTTCACCTTGTTCAGCAACGAGAATGTATTTCGCCTCTTTCTTTACTGTCTTTAATAGTACAAGTATACAATTGTGGTTCATCATTCTTTATTTGGTTCTTATGTAATTCTTGAAAATATGTACCTATGAATCGAACAATGCATTGGTTGTTTGAGCCTGATGGATATGAATAAAGCTATAGCATACATTCCAATTCAAATCCGGTACAATTTGAAATAGCAGCAATTAAATTACGGTGAAATTACGCTCTCCAGGTCATTACGGCACACATGGTTGGTAAAACACAAACATTTGCGATATACACCAAAACCCGACATGGTTCACAGAGAGGAAACGTGTGCAAGCATGCACACAGTTGCTGTTTGCAAAGCGTGTGCGGTGTCAGACAATATCACAAATGGTGCGGGCAAACTAAACGTTTGTGATAGTTGCCTTATCATACATGTCACAACCATGAACTGTTTCTGATGTGTTATGCATCGTAAACGTTGCACCAAAGAATAGTGTGTGTGATAGTTGTCATGTACGACGATGTTACGACGGTCCAACATTTTGTAATCGTGTCCGATGCTCGTACGGCAATTAGCTAATCTTCTTAATTAGTTATGGCATACGGTTTGGGAAAAGTGAATGTGTGTGATTGTCTGCTTATCGTACACATTCAATAATGTTGAACCATTTGTGATGGGCCATGTATCATAAACGTAGCACCATAGAATACCGACTGTGATGGCAATGCGAGCACAAACAAGTAGGGAGTACTGTATATGCATCAAGGCTTCCTATCCCTGATGGTTTCTGGGTCGTGTGGGAAGGGACCCCCCTATCGCAGTCACTCACTTGGCGACAGTTCCAAATGTCGTCACGGAAAGGGGTTAAAAAACGTTTGTATAGCACCTCGTTGTACCAGTGCTTGAACAAGGAGTGCGAGCTTGATATCAGGGTTGAGTCCTTCATGGAAATTTTCCCGTCTGCGAACATCGGTAGCGATATCTTCTTCAGCATAGCGGGACAAGTCAAGGAACTCTCACTGATAAGCATCTACAGTCTTGTTTCCCTATGTGAGGTTGCGGAACTCTCGTTTCTTCCTATCCATACACTACAAAAAAAGACACTTCCGTAATGATACATGTTTGTCACAGTAGGTCACGTTTTCTATCATGCATGTAGATCCATGACAATTTTATGACAAAATCAAGACAGGCATACATGTGCTATCGTAGAAGTGTTCCATGACATTACCAAAATTATCATCATGGAAGTGTCCACTTCCATGACGATAAATGGCGTGTCATGAAAGTGCTTTCGTCAAGGGTGACCGACACATGTCATCCACCTTAACGGGTTGCTGTTGAGCTATCGGGTCGGGTTTTGGATCCGATAACCCGTTAACAGCCCGGACCAATGAGGATTTTCCATGTGTAAAATTCTCATTGGCCGGAGGAAACACGTGTTGGCTCAACGTTGGGACATATGTCATCCAGTCATTGGACAGGAGGCGCCTATGATAGGTCGACACGTGGCACGGCCCAACAGTGGCCCATTCCAGTAAAAAGGCCGACCCAGTAAAAATTAGCAGGCCGGCCCATATAAGGCCTACTTGTGTCAGGTCCATTTAAACCAACAGCCCATACGAGATGTGCCTATTTGGCCCGTCAAAGGCCCGTTAAAGATTTGACACCATTGCAGCCCATCGCCAGTTCGAGCGTGTTAACAACCCACTATATATTTGGGCTCAATATCGGCCCGATGTTATTTCGACCTGTTAACGACCCGTTCAAGGGATGGGTCAATTTTCAGGATGTACATCTTTCGGCCTTTTAGCGACCCATTTAAGTGTTGGGCCAATTTCCGGCCCGGTGTGTCTTTCAGCCCGTTGACGGCCCATAAATGAATTGGGCCATTTGTAGTCGGACCTTAGTTTTGGCCTTTTAGCAACCCATTTAAGTGTTGGGCCAATTCCCAGACCGGTGTGTCTTTCAGCCTGTTGACGGCCCATAAATGAGTTGGGCCATTTGTAGTCGGACCTGAGTTTTGGCCTTTTAATGACCCATGCTCTTCATGGTCCAATACCAGTCGGGTTTCTCTTTCGGCCTACTAAAGACCCACAACACAATTGGGCCATTTACAGTACGACCTGACTTTTGGCCTCTTAGCGGTCCATGCTCTTCATGGTCCAGTACGAGCCCGCTGTCTATTTCGGCCTGCTAAAGGCCAACAGTATAGTTGGGCCATATGTAGCCCGACCTTAGTAACGGCCTGTTAATGGCCCGTGGAATCAAATGGGCCCACCTATTGCCCGGTTTGATGTTAGCCTATTAACGACCTGGGAGGTAAGAGGGCCGACCATTAACTTTCGGCCTGGTAACGGCCCATTAACTTAATGGGCCCACTAAAGTTCGTACATGTCTTTAGGCCCAATTAGAGAATTTGAGCCCATTACGACGAGCAATTATGCACAGGACCAAAACTGATCAAGCAAAGGTACAGCAGATAGAGAAAAACATTGCACATCCAACATATAGTACAGGAAATTACATCCACTGGGCAATCAAAGGTTGATGCCAGTGCAAATAAATGAACAAAACCTAACGATCTACAATGCCACAATCTGCAACCTCAGCGCGGATGACGCCCATAAGCATATGGGCAAGTTATTGCTGCTTTGCTACACTGTCTCTGAAAACATTGATTAGTTGTTGTTGCGCATGAATGTGCAGCTCTGATTCCTCCACCATTTCCATCATTGCTTCAGCCATTAATTGGTTCACAAACATACTCCGTTGCATTCGAGACAGAGGAAACTGAACAGATTCAGATGGCGATTTTGGCAGGCTTGTATTATTGATAGTGGAGAGTGTGTCAACCACTTCATTATAACATAAATTAGGAGGGGAACCGAACAGATTAATCATGAGTTATTGCCATATTACTTGGCTGAGATTTATTGGAAAGAAACAATGGGTTTGCCTTGCTGTTTTCAGAGTTTGTCTTCTTATCTTCAGCAACCTGCACCAAAATTAACACACTAGCATTGCTATCACTGGCCAGGTCAGATAATAGGAAAGCAACATTGACACAACGAACGTTTGGGCAACCAGAACACACCAGCCTACACCAAATTAACACAATATGGCACATCTATCATCAGCCAGGTAAGGTAATACGAAAGAAACATTGACACAATGAATGAATGGGCAACTAGAGTAGCACTACAAATTAGTAATGTGCATGATATGAGATGGTACACTCATGCAGCTCAGTATGCAAAACTACCAGGAAGTTTTCCTTACAAAAATCAACATTATCGCCTTTAACATTTTGTTACAACTGAATTTAGATCAGATAAAGGTTGGATTCACACCGATTAACAAAATACATGTTGATGTAAAAATATAGTGATATCCAGTAGGTACTTACATCAGCATTGGAGCATAGAGAATTCCCGCAAGATACTTTTCTCAAATACGATCCCAGTACAATAAGTCTTCTATACTTTAAGCTTATTTTCTAAAAGAGAGATGGGTAAGAAACATGTAGAAAATATGATCAGAATGCTATAAATTTCATGATGCGAGGATACGCACACGCTTCTTTGAATGGAGTTGACATATTTTTGCTGGACTGGAGCGGACTAGTTCTTTGGCTACTGGAATCTGCTTATTATCAGCGGGAGTTGGGTTTATCTATGCTGGAGTAGTATCTATGAAACTGGAGTTGGTTTATTATCTCCTGGCGTTTGGATCTTTTGCAAAGACCTGGTTTGTAACCCTTCAAATTCTAACATAGTCGTCATCCCCTTGCATGCCTTATATAGAAGAATGGTGCTTCAATTATAAAACATGCTATAGCAGAGATGGAATAGGTACTGAAGAATAGAAATGCATGACATATTGACATGTATTCCCTCCATCCAGAAATAAATGGATGGGTCTAGGCGTATTTCAGTTCTAGATACATCCAGTTTTATCCATTTCTGCGACATGTAATGCCAGGACCCCGATCCTAAGTCACACCGATCTAGCATGTAACACTTCATATCACTTTGCGGCCTCACGCACGGTATTCCACGGGTGCCACCTTACCTGGCCCGGGACCGTTTGCGCCTTTTGACTCACGTATATGATAATGTTGCTAGCATCCATATGACAGAGAACCCGGGCCGACATGGCTAGTCGTGAACCCAAAGCGGCACTAACCTATGGGGACAGGCATACGTGAATCACATCGAGCGTGTCGGTCAGCAGCGTGTGAATCCGGGCTGTAGCACTGGCTAACAGGACTCCGGATGTCACCGCGTGACATTTCCCCGAAGGGAAAGACACATGAACGAAGTGAAACACATGCCGGCCAGTCAAGTGTCCTGAGCAGTAGTGCTGGGCTAATAGGACTCCGGTAAACCGGGCTGTAGCAGACTACTATGGCTCATGGAAGCACTAGACTACATTTCCCCATAAGAGAGACTGCCAAGGATAAACAACTAGATTGTCGGATCCCACACATACCAAGCATTTCAATCATACACACAATATGCTCGATATGTGTAAATACAACATGGCATCACAACATAACTCTACAACTCAAGTATTTATTCATTAGGCTCCGAGGAGTGAGATATTACAAACATGGGTCTCATGACCCAATAATCACATCATACAAATCAAGCACATGCGGAAGCTTAACATGTCTGAGTACAGACATCTACAAATGAAAAAGGCTAAGAAGCCTGACTATCTACCAGATCCTGCTGAGGGCACAAGATCGTAGCTGAGGTATCAAGCTAAACGTCGAAGTCCACACGGAACTACTAGCGAGACTGACGTCTCTCTGCAAAACATAAAATAAGCAAACGTGAGTACAAATGTACCATGCAAGACTCACATCAGAACTATCTACATATGCATCGGTATCAATAAAGGGGTGGTGGAGTTTAACTGCAGCAAGCCAGCTTTGACTCAGTGGTTAACCTGAACTACGATTGCAAGCAACTCTTTTGAGGTGGCGCACACGAGTCCACATATTCACCATTCAATACACCACTATGGAACTTCTCCCGTCTCTCTACGAGAAGGCCATCCATAGCACTCACACTTATCTTGCGAGTTTTAGAGTATCCACTTTCACTTGTCTATGAACTATGCAAGGGGTCCAAGTTTCCATATCCGAGGAATCCGGCTATTCGAATAGATAATGATAACCCTGCAGGGGTGTACTTCTTCACACACGCTCCCACCACTTACCGTCGTTTACACGACATGTACTCGGCAACCTTCAAGCGGAAGCCCAACGAGGGTGTCGGCCACGGCCTACCTAAACACCTAAGTCTCTAGTCTAGGTTTATCGCCTATCCAGGTTCCATCCGCAGGGAGTCCGGCCGAGGTTTCCACATACGGCCCCGAACGATGTGAACAGGGTTCCCGAGACACCAAACGGGCGCCCGGTACACCGTGCCATGGTGTATCTACCGCAACATAGCCCACCCCTAGGGTCAGCGCTACGCACGGCCGCCAACACATAACCTACAAACACCAGAAACTAGTTGCAACTCCTGGACAGAGTACTAGGGTGATTAAGAAGCCGAGAGGGTCAATTAAGGATCCCAATGAGTGGTAGTAGCTGTTCATGGATCACAGACACAGAACTCAGTTCTTGAGGACGGCTGCAATGAGACAACCCACCATGTACTCCTACATGGCCTCTCACCGCTACCTTTACCAAAACGTGTTCACACACTTAGCTCACACACAGTAGGACATGTTCATCACTGTTCCGATTCACCCCTGATGAATCAGACCTGACTCAACTCTAAGCAGTAGCAGGCATGACAAACAAGCATGAATGAGTAGGCACATCAGGGCTCAAACAACTCCTACTCATGCTAGTGGGTTTCATCTATTTACTGTGGCAATGACAGGTCATGTAGAGGATAAGGGGTTCGACTACCGCAACAAGTAAAAGATGAATCGTTGTTATCCTAATGCAGTAAAAGAGAGCAGGAGCAAGAGAGTGGGCTTGTATCGGAATGAACAAGGGGGTTGTGCTTGCCTTGCACTTATGAAGATAACATTGGGTCTTCATCAGTGTCAACGATCACAGTGTCGGAGCTGCGTCTACCAAAAGGGGACATTTACCGGCAAACAAGGAAGAGCATAATCAATACGATGCAACAAAATGATGCATGATCATGACATGGCAATATGTCGTTGATTGAGCTAATGCAACTAGCAACAAGTTAAATGGAGTTGATTTGAACACTAGGTTCAAATTCAAATTCAAACTATGAATTCAAATAGTGCATTATCATGTTTTGGACTAGACAGTGAGGTTAAGTTGTTAAAACATGCATGAAAATGCCATATTCAGATTCCTTGGATTTTTCTGATCATTTTTCATATATAATTTATTTCATTTGGAGTTACGGTTGAATTTCTATGAATTTTAGAAGTTTATACTAATTTCTGGAATTTTCTGAATTGTTTTTAATCCAGAAAATGAGTTATGGCGTCAGCACTACGTCACTGTGACGTCAGTAGGTCAACTGACCCGGTCCAGGTCAAACCTAACGTGTGGGGTCCACACGTTAGTGACACAGTTAACTAACAAGGTTAACTAAAATTAAACTAAACCTAATCTAGTTTAGTTAAGGCCTGGGCCCACATGTCAGAGGCTAATTAAACTAACTAAATAAATTAACACTAACCTAGGTTAATTAGCAGGGCTAGCCCCACGCGTCAGTGACCCAGGGTGGTCAAACCCTGGTTAGACGGGGTCAAACCTCCGGTCAAATCGGTCAAACCTGCCGGCGACTAACCGCCGGCGAGGTCCAAGACGGCGGCGATGCACGGAATCGCATCACAGGCCACGGTTCGAGGCGTGGATGGCACTGTTGGGACCCTGAGCCTCGTCCGCGTCGGCTGGTGCTAGTGGGGTCGCCGGAGATGACCTAGATCGACGGTGGTGTCCGCTTCTGCGGCGGTCGGAGTTCGGCGAAGGTGGACAACGTGCTACGGTGCACGGGAGGACGAGTGGGTAGGTGTTCTGGGTTCCTGGGAATGCGCTGAGGACGAAAACATGCTCTGACGCGATGTTTGCGGGCTCTAGCCACGGCGGCGACATGGCCGGCGGCGAGCAAGCTTTCGGGCGGGGTGGTGGAGCTAGCTAGGGCGCAAATTAGGCAACAGGGCATGGGGGAAACGGTGCAGCAGCTCACCGCAGTTCTTCTGGTGCTGCTGGCGAGGCAGGGGAGGCACAGGGTCCGACGAATCGACGGTGGTGATCCACGGGTCCGAGGAGGAAGAAGAGCTCGGAGTCGTCGTCACGGAGCTCCTGGCGGTGCCTGGATTGGTGCAGAGGACGTGGGGGTCGAGGCGGAGCTCGTGGCATAGCTGGATGGCGTGGGAAGGGCGATGGCAGCGGCGAATGGCGGCGGTGCGTCCATGGAGGCTTCGGCCATGGCGGGGAACGAGCGAGGGGGAGAGCGAGGGAGGGAGAGATTGATCCATATGGTTCTGGGGGGTGGCGTGGCGCGACGGAAGGCCCAGGGCACCCCGGGAAAGCAGGAGGTGGCCGGGCGCGCGTGTGCGTGCCGCGGGCACACGCCCTCGTGCCTACTGGCACGAGGTTGAAGACAGGGGAGGAGTTGGGCTGGGCTGGCTACAGTGTTGGGCCGCACAACTGGGTTGCAGGTAAGCCAGGTAAGTTTCTCCTTTCTCTATTTTATTTCCTGTTTTATATTTTTCTGCAACTTTGTGGCTTTTCTAAAAATGCTTAGGCACTTTCAAAAATCACTAAACTTCTCATGCCCACTGTTTAGCATGTAACCAACATGGAACATTTCAGTTTAGGATTATTTGGACATCTAAAATATTCTATAGCATTTAAATGCCCGAATGCAAATAGAGTATGATTTAATTCAGTGACCCTATGATGTCCTAGAAATATGTGCACCATTTCTGTCAGAGGTTTAAGACCAAGGCAAAGATGATGAACATTTTAGAAGGGAATTTCAGGTTCATTGAAAAAGATTTTAGTAAATCCTAGCTGGATTAATGGGGTGCTGGCGTTCTGTCATCCCCATTTCAATTTTCTGAGTAAAGTAGACATGATGCAACACCATATGTTAGCATTAGGCATTACCAGAACTTGGGATGTGACATGTAATCCTAATGGAGGGAGTATGATGTAAGAGCTAGGGATACGACAGGACAACAGTGTAAAAAACACTACTTGAATGTAAAACTATATGCTAGCGGAATACATTACAGAAAAACACTAAGGCAACATATGCGTGTATGATTGGGAAACTAAGATGGCATTGTAACAGAGCACTAGAACAACACTTCAATGTAAAAAAAAGAACATGGTATGGTGGACAGATGAAGTACATGCTGATGAATAACATTGCATAAGATATTGAGAAGCATGATGTCCAAACTAAGCAGATGGCATTGCGAGAGTAGAATGACGGTAGTTAGAAAATCACTTAAATGTCTTTAAAAGGTCAAATGACCCCTAAATTTTTCAAATTTTCACAAGATAGTTGTATTAGTGCACATTAAACGTAGAAAAAAATTGAAGGCCGTAAGAGGAAGCTATCTCCCGTTCTTCATCAAATATGCATTGTTCTCTCCCGGAACCTCGAACCTTCTAGTGAGTTGCTCCGGTTTGTGAGGGGTGTGTGTCCAAACTTTCGTCAAACAGGCCAATTTTTTTACCACATCATCTTGGTGGCATGACATTAAATCGAGCAAGGTTTCTTGTTTTCTGATCGTTTTTTAATTTTTAGGAATTAAAATGCCATGCTACTCCATGCATGTGTGCCCATGCCTTGAGACCAATATGTTTGAAAATTCCTTCTAATTTACTGCACATGGAATTAACTCGCACACAAGTACACAAAAATATGATTTTTCAAACCGTTATGGTCAGGCGTTGCATGTAGATGCAGTTCAAATTTGAATTACGGTCATTAAATGGTTAGAAAATCACTTAAATGTCTTTAAAAGGTCAAATGAACCCTGAAATTTTCAAAAATTTCACATTACAGTTGTATTAGTGCATGTTAGACATAGAAAAAAATTGAAGGCCGTAAGAGAAAGCTATCTCCCGTTCATCATCAAACATGCATTATTCCCTCTCGGAACCACGAACCTTCTAGTGAGTTGCTCCGGTTTGTGAGGGGTGTTTGTCAAAACTTTCATCAAAGAGGCCAATTTTTTTACCACATCATCTTGGTGGCATGACATTAAATCAACCAAGGTTTCATGTTTTTCTGATCATTTTTTTTATTTTTTGGAGTTAAAATGCCATGTCACTCCATGCATACGTATGCATGTGTCCATGTCGTGAGACCAATATGTTTGAAAATTCCTTCTAATTTACTGCGCATGGAATTAACTTGCACACAAGTACACAGATATGATTTTTCAAACCGTTTTGGTTAGGCATTGCATGTAGATGTAGTTCAAATTTGAATTACGGTCATTAAATGGCTAGAAAATCACTTAATTTTTTTAAAAGGTCAAATGATCCCTAGAATTTTCAAAACTTTCACATTACAATTGTAGTAGTGCACGTTAGTGTAGCGACCCGACCTCAAATGGTCAGGTCTCTGTGCTTCAGTGTCATCCCTGGATCGGTAATGCTGCCACACACAGTACTCGAGGATTTATAGCAGAGTAGCAATCACACACTTATTACATCGAATGTCTCCAAAGAGAACTTATTACAAAAATATGGCTTAAGGCCATCTAATGCGTTAACAGCGGAAGGCTTGGAAGATAAGGTGAGTCCATCAACTCCAACAACATAGCTGAGCTGCACGACAATGACCTAACGAACCTTACTCCTCAGTTGAAAAGTCTGCAACATAATACGTTGCAGCCCGAAAACGGGTCAGCACATGGAATATGCTGGAAATATAACGCAGTAGAGCATGAACAGAGTAATGTTATATCTATATGCATATTTGGCCGGTGGAAAGCTCTATGGTTATAGTTTTGTGAAAAGCCAATTTTTCCCTACAACAAAGGAATAGATTTTAATTTAACTATCATGGTGGTTGAACACTATTGAGAAGGTACCCCCAACTCAATCCCAAATTAAAGTAGTTAACAACCCAACAATATTAGTTAAGAGTGATGAGATACACGTGATAACCCAAGTACTAGATACTCAAACTTGTCCATAACCGGGGACATGGCTAACCATGATTAGATTGTACACTCTGCAGAGGTTTGCGCACTTTTCCCCATAAGACTCGATCGCCTCCGTGGATTTCTTGCACTGCATGGTGTTTGAGATACAGATGACCGAGACACAGTCTTTCAGAAACATTAACTCTCTACTCCGGGTAGACCATACCAAACCTACAAAACCCACTACCTGCTGATCTACCTCTTCAAGAGCTTCACGTAACTTACTCAACTATGCTAGAGGCCATAATAGCTTGTGGCTGCACACAGAAGTTTCTAGCATGATCATCTCAGTTCCCTCTGAGCCTGGGTGGCGGTCCATAGGAAGATCACATGGGTACCCCGGGATTTCCAAACAAAAACAGACAACACTGGGTTCCCCAGGTGCATCTATCCACCCAGATGTTTATTTAAGTTGCCACCTTAAGTTGAACCATTAATTAACAATCTCACATCTGTCATGGATTTCACTCAAACCCAAACCACGTCTACGAGCATAGCATAGCATAGTAATATAAGCAACGCGTAGAAGTAACTCCCAAGGTTTGATAGTAACAGGGCAATAGGTTCTACCTTAACAACTACTTCCCAGCCCACAAGTTAATGACACCCTAATCATGCAATGTTTGAGGATTTGAACTAATGCATAAAAACTGGGTATGGAAAGAGTATGATCAACATGTTACTTGCCTTGCTGACGATCCGCGAATCCTAGGGACTCGTAGTAACACGCTTCACACTCTTGGTGTTCTATCGCAAACAAACAATAACAATACATAAGTAACACGCAAAGATGCACAAACAAAACTCAAATAAGGGAGGTTGACCAGAAAGTTCAACTTAGGAACTCCGCTTTGCAAAAAGAATCAAATCAAGTGGAGCAATGAAACTCAACGGCGAAAGAAACAAGATCTGTTTACTAATCTGGACTAAGGTCAAATTTTACAGTAGAAAAAACGTGTGCAAGTTGGTTAAACACAAAGAGGGTCTCGAGATGAAGATCTAGGCGCTTGAATCGCCTGATTTCGACTAACGAGCGAAAAGATAAACAGAAACTAAGATCGGATCACAAATCATGATCGAAAATAATCGCAGATAAATCCGACAAAAAGAAAACTGACGAACAGACTAACGAACGAGCGTTCGTTAACTGTAACTAACGGGCGAAAACCGTTCGTTAAAACGAACATACGGACGAACGTCCGCGATTTAGAAGAACCGAGAAAAACCGGCGAACCGATCTAAAAAACGAACTAGGGTTACTAAAAAAACAGAACGGTTTTTTTTAAAAACCGGCGGCTCAGAACTGGCGCGGTACCTCCGGCGAGGCGGGGTTGGGCGGCGGGGCGGCGGCTCGCGGGGCGGCGGGGCTCGGCGGTGGCGCGGGGCGGCTGCGGCTGCGGGCGGCTGCGGCGGCGGTGGTGTGGTGGTGGGGGTCGGGGCGGCGCGTATATAAGGGGGGGGGAAGACTTAGGGGCGGGGGCATGGCACGACGGAGGAGGAGTCCGGCTCGGATTCCTGTCCGAGTCGGCGGCGGCGGCGCACGTGCGCGAGGAAGGCGGCGGCGGCGATTGGGCCGGCGGCCCGGCTGGGCTTCGGCCCAGTCGGCTGGAGATTTTTTTTAAACAATTTTGCCGACAAAAATAAAATCCTAGAAAATAAAATTAAAATCTAAAAATGCCAAAACAAATTTTCACTGTCTAAATAAAATATTTAGAATGAGATGAACATTTTCTTGGCCCTAAAATGCAATTTTGAAAACGTGCAATTTTTCTAATTGCAAATAAAATCCAAATAAAATCAAATAAATGATTTTAACATTTTTCCTCCAATATTTCATTTATTTTGGAAGTCATATTATCTCCTCTCTTATATTTTAATACGAAATATTTTTCGGAGAGAAAAATAATTAAAATCGAAATCCTCGATTCATTATTTGATAAAAATCAAATATGAAAACTGGGAAATCCCCAGCTCTCTCCGAGGGTCCTTGAGTTGCTTATGATTTCAAGGATTGCGAAATTAAAATGCAATAAAATATGATATGCATGAATGACTTATGTATAACATTCCAAATTGAAAATTTGGGATGTTACAAACCTACCCCCCTTAAGATGAATCTCGCCCTCGAGATTCGGGTTGGCTAGAAAATAGGTGTGGGTGGTCTCTGAGTAGATCATCCTCTCGTTCCCAGGTGGCTTCATCCTCAGTATGGTGGCTCCACTGAACTTTGCAAAACTTGATAACCTTGTTGTGGGTGACTCGGCTGGCAAACTCAAGAATCTTAACTGGCTTCTCCTCACAAGTCAAATCACTATCCAACTGAATCGCCTCCAAGGGTATTGTATGAAGGAAATATGCCCTAGAGGAAATAATAAAGTTATTATTTATTTCCTTATATCATGATAAATGTTTATTATTCATGCTAGAATTGTATTAACCGGAAACATAATACATGTGTGAATACATAGACAAACAGAGTGTCACTAGTATGCCTCTACTTGACTAGCTCGTTGATCGAGGATGGTTATGTTTCCTAACCATAGACATGAGCTGTCATTTGATTAATGGGATCACATCGTTAGGAGAATGATGTGATTGACTTGACCCATTCCATTAGCTTAGCACTTGATCGTTTAGTTTGTTGCTATTGCTTTCTTCATAGCTTATACATGTTCCTATGACTATGAGATTATGCAACTCCTGTTTACCGGAGGAACACTTTGTGTGCTATGAAACATCACAACGTAACTAGGTGATTATAAAGGTGCTCTACAGGTGTCTCCGAAGGTACTTGTTGGGTTGGCAAATTTCGAGATTAGGATTTGTCACTCTGATTGTCGGAGAGGTATCTCTGGGCCCTCTCGGTAATGCACATCACTTAAGCCTTGCAAGCATTGCAACTAATAAGTTAGTTGCGGGATGATGTATTATGGAACGAGTAAAGAGACTTGCCGGTAACGAGATTGAACTAGGTATTGAGATACCGACGATCGAATCTCGGGCAAGTAACATACCGATCACAAAGGGAACAACATATGTTGTTATGCGGTCTGACCGATAAAGATCTTCGTAGAATATGTGGGAGCCAATATGAGCATCCAGGTTCCGCTATTGGTTATTGATTGGAGACATGTCTCGGTCATGTCTACATAGTTCTCGAACCCGTAAGGTCCGCACGCTTAAAGTTTCGGTGACGATTGTATTATGAGTTTATGTGATTTGATGTACCGAAGATAGTTTGGATTCCCGGATGAGATCAGGGACATGACGAGGAGTCTCTAAATGGTCAAGACGTAAAGATTGATATATTGGATGACTATATTCGGACATCAGAAAGGTTCCGAGTGATTCAGGTATTTTCGGGGGTACTGGGGAGTTACGGGAATACGAGGAAGAAGTAATGGGCCTCATGGGCCAAGTGGTGGAAGAGAGGAGGCAGGGCGCGCGGCCCCCCTATCCCAAACCGAATTGGACTAGGGGGCTGGCCCCCCTTTCCTCCTTCTCCTTCCTTCTCCTTCTCCTCCTTCCTTTCCTCCTCCTAGTAGGAGTAGGAAAGGGGAGTCCTACTCCTACTAGGAGGAGGACTCCTCCTCCTGGCGCACCCATAGAGGGCCGGCTGGCCTCCCCCCTTTCTCCTTTATATACAGGGGCAGGGGGCACCTCGAGACACACAAGTTGATCAGTTGATCTCTCCCAGACGTGTGCGGTGCCCCCCTCCACCATATTCCACCTTGGTCATATCGTAGCGGTGCTTAGGCGAAGCCCTGCGTCGGTAGCAACATCATCACTGTCACCACGCCGTCGTGCTGATGGAACTCTCCCGTGAAGCTCTGCTAGATCAGAGTTCGCGGGACGTCATCGAGCTGAACGTGTGCTGAACTCGGAGGTGCCGTGCGTTCGGTACTTGGATCGGTCGGATCGTGAAGACGTATGACTACTTCCTCTACATTGTGTCAACGCTTCCGTTGCCGGTCTACGAGGGTACGTAGACAACACTCTCCCCTCTCGTTGCTATGCATCACCATGATCTTGCGTGTATGTAGGAATTTTTTTGAAATTACTGCATTCCAATACAGTGGCATCCGAGCCTAAAATTTGTGCGTTGATGTTGTGCACAAGTAGAACACAAGTGAGTTGTGGGCGATATAAGTCATACTTCTTACCAACATGTCATACTTTGGTTCGGCGGTATTGTTGGATGAAGCGGCCCGGACCGACATTACACGTACGCTTATGCGAGACTGGTTCTACCGACATGCTTTGCACACAGGTGGCTGGCGGGTGTCAGTTTCTCCAACTTTAGTTGAACCAAGTGTGGCTACGCCCGGTCCTTGCGAAGGTTAAAACAACACGAACTTGACAAACTATTGTTGTGGTTTTGATGCATAGGTAAGAACGGTTCTTGCTTAGCCCGTAGCAGCCACGTAAAACTTGCAACAACAAAGTAGAGGACGTCTAACTTGTTTTTGCAGGGCATGTTGTGATGTGATATGGTCAAGACATGATGCTAAATTTTATTGTATGAGATGATCATGTTTTGTAACCGAGTTATCGGCAACTGGCAGGAGCCATATGGTTGTCACTTTATTGTATGCAATGCAATTGCGCTGTAATGCTTTACTTTATCACTAAGCGGTAGTGATAGTCGTGGAAGCATAAGATTGGCGAGACGACAACGATGCTATGATGGTGATCAAGGTGTCGCGCCGGTGACGATGGTGATCATGACGGTGCTTTGGAGATGGAGATCACAAGCACAAGATGATGATGGCCATATCATATCACTTATATTGATTGCATGTGATGTTTATCTTTTATTCATCTTATCTTGCTTTGATTGACGGTAGCATTATAAGATGATCTCTCACTAAATTTCAAGATAAAAGTGTTCTCCCTGAGTATGCACCGTTGCCAAAGTTTGTCGTGCCCAGACACCACGTGATAATCGGGTGTGATAAGCTCTACGTCCATCTACAACGGGTGCAAGCCAGTTTTGCACACGCAGAATACTCAGGTTAAACTTGACGAGCCTAGCATATGCAGATATGGCCTCAGAACACTGAGACTGAAAGGTCGAGCGTGAATCATATAGTAGATATGATCAACATATTGATGTTCACCATTGAAAGCTACTCCATTTCATGTGATGATCGGTTATGGTTTAGTTGATTTGGATCACGTGATCACTTAGAAGATTATAGGGATATCTTTCTAAGTGGGAGTTCTTAAGTAATATGATTAGTTGAACTTAAATTTATCATGAACTTAGTACCTGATAGTATCTTGCTTGTCTATGTTTGATTGTAGATAGATGGCCCGTGCTGTTGTTCCGTTGAATTTTAATGTGTTCCTTGAGAAAGCAAAGTTGAAAGATGATGGTAGCAATTACACGGACTGGGTCCGTAACTTGAGGATTATCCTCATTGCTGCACAGAAGAATTACGTCCTGGAAGCACCGCTAGGTGCCAGGCCTGCTGCTGGAGCAACACCAGATGTTATGAACGTCTGGCAGAGCAAAGCTGATGACTACTCGATAGTTCAGTGTGCCATGCTTTACGGCTTAGAATCAGGACTTCAACGATATTTTGAACGTCAAGGAGCATATGAGATGTTCCAGGAGTTGAAGTTAATATTTCAAGCAAATGCCCGGATTGAGAGATATGAAGTGTCCAATAAATTCTATAGCTGCAAGATGGAGGAGAATAGTTCTGTCAGTGAACATATACTCAAAATGTCTGGGTATCATAATCACTTGACTCAACTGGGAGTTAATCTTCCCGTTGATAGTGTCATTGACAGAGTTCTTCAATCACTGCCACCAAGCTACAAGAGCTTCGTGATGAACTATAACATGCAAGGGGTGGATAAGACAATTCCTGAGTTCTTCGTAATGCTAAAGGCTGCGGAGGTAGAAATCAGGAAGGAGCATCAAGTGTTGATGGTCAACAAGACCGCCAGTTTCAAGAAAAAGGGCAAACGGAAGAAGAAGGGGAACTTCAAGAAGAACAGTAAGCAAGTTACTGCTCAGGAGAAGAAACCAAAATCTGGACCTAAGCCAGAAACTGAGTGCTTCTACTGCAAGCAGACTGGACACTGGAAGCGGAACTGCCCCAAGTATTTGGCGGATAAGAAGGATGGCAAGGTGAACAAAGGTATATGTGATATACATGTTATTGATGTGTACCTTACTAGAGCTCGTAGTAGCACCTGGGTATTTGATATTGGTTCTATTGCTAACATTTGCAACTCGAAACAGGGACTATGGATTAAGCGAACACTAGCAAAGGACGAGGTGACGATGTGCATAGGAAATGGTTCCAAAGTCGATGTGATCGCGGTCGGCACGCTACCTCTACATCTACCTTCGGGATTAGTTTCAGACCTAAATAATTGTTATTTGGTGCCAACGTTGAGCATGGACATTATATCTGGATCTAGTTTGATGCGAGACAGTTATTCATTTAAATCAGAGAATAATGGTTGTTCTATTTATATGAGTAATATATTTTATGGTCATGCACCCTTGAAGAGTGGTCTATTTTTGATAAATCTCGATAGTAGTGATACACATATTCATAATGTTGAAACCAAAAGATGCAGAGTTGATAATGATAGTGCAACTTATTTGTGGCACTGCTGTTTAGGTCATATCGGTGTAAAGCGCATGAGGAAACTCCATACTGATGGACTTTTGGAATCACTTGATTATGAATCACTTGGTACTTACGAACCGTGCCTCATGGGCAAGATGACCAAAACACCGTTCTCCGGTACTATGGAGAGAGCAACGGATTTGTTGGAAATCATACATACAGATGTATGTGGTCTGATGAACATTGAGGCTCGTGGAGGATATAATTATTTTCTCACCTTCACAGATGATTTAAGCAGATATGGGTATATCTACTTGATGAAACATAAGTCTGAAACATTTGAAAAGTTCAAAGAATTTCAGAGTGAAGTTGAAAATCATCGTAACAAGAAAATAAAGTTTCTACGATCTGATCGTGGAGGAGAATATTTGAGTTACGAGTTTGGTCTACATTTGAAACAATGCAGAATAGTTTTGCAACTCACGCCACCCGGAACACCACAGCGTAATGGTTTGTTTGAACGTCGTAATCATACTTTACTAGATATGGTGCGATCTATGATGTCTCTTACAGATTTACCGCTATCGTTTTGGGGTTATGCTTTAGAGACAGCTGCATTCACGTTAAATAGGGCACCATTGAAATCTGTTGAGACGTCGCCTTATGAACTGTGGTTTGGCAAGAAACCAAAGTTGTCGTTTCTGAAAGTTTGGGGCTCCAATGCTTATGTGAAAAAACTTCAACCTGATAAGCTCGAACCCAAATCGAAGAAATGTGTCTTCATAGGATACCCAAAGGAAACTGTTGGGTACACCTTCTATCACAGATCCGAAGGCAAGACTTTCGTTGCAAAGAATGGATCCTTTCTAGAGAAGGAGTTTCTCTCGAAAGAAGTGAGTGGGAGGAAAGTAGAACTTGATGAGGTAACTGTACCTGCTCCCTTATTGGAAAGTAGTACATCACAGAAACCGGTTTCTGTGACACCTACACCAATTAGCGAGGAAGCTAATGATAATGATCATGAAACTTCAGATCAAGTTACTACCGAACCTCGTAGATCAACCAGAATAAGATCCGCACCAGAGTGGTACGGTAATCCTGTTATGGAAGTCATGCTACTAGATCATGATGAACCTACGAACTATGAAGAAGCGATGGTGAGCCCAGATTCCGCAAAATGGCTAGAAGCCATGAAATCTGAGATGGGATCCATGTATGAGAACAAAGTGTGGACTTTGGTTGACTTGCTCGTTGATCGGCAGGCAATTGAGAATAAATGGATCTTCAAGAAGAAGACTGACGCTGACAGTAATGTTATTGTCTACAAAGCTCGACTTGTTGCAAAAGGTTTTCGACAAGTTCAAGGGATTGACTACGATGAGACCTTCTCACCCATAGCGATGCTTAAGTCTGTCCGAATCATGTTAGCAATTTCTGCATTTTATGATTATGAAATTTGGCAAATGGATGTTAAAACTGCATTCCTGAATGGATTTCTGGAAGAAGAGTTGTATATGATGCAGCCAGAAGGTTTTGTCGATCCAAAGGGAGCTAACAAAGTGTGCAAGCTCCAGTGATCCATTTATGGACTGGTGCAAGCCTCCTGGAGTTGGAATAAACGCTTTGATAGTGTTTTCAAAGCATTTGGTTTTGTACAGACTTTTGGAGAAGCCTGTATTTACAAGAAAGTGAGTGGGAGCTCTGTAGCATTTTTGATATTATATGTGGATGACATATTATTGATTGGAAATGATATAGAATTTCTGGATAGCATAAAGGGATACTTGAATAAGAGTTTTTCAATGAAAGACCTCGGTGAAGCTGCTTACATATTGGGCATTAAGATCTATAGAGATAGATCAAGACGCTTAATTGGACTTTCACAAAGCACATACCTTGACAAAGTTTTGAAGAAGTTCAAAATGGATCAAGCAAAGAAAGGGTTCTTGCCTGTGTTATAAGGTGTGAAGTTGAGTAAGACTCAATGTCCAACCACCGCAGAAGATAGAGAGAAAATGAAAGATGTTCCCTATGCTTCAGCCATAGGCTCTATCATGTATGCAATGCTGTGTACCAGACCTGATGTGTGCCTTGCTATAAGTCTAGCAGGGAGGTACCAAAGTAATCCAGGAGTGGATCACTGGACAGCGGTCAAGAACATCCTGAAATACCTGAAAAGGACTAAGGATATGTTTCTCGTATATGGAGGTGACAAAGAGCTCATCGTAAATGGTTACGTTGATGCAATCTTTGACACTAATCCGGACGATTCTAAATCGCAAACCGGATACGTGTTTATACTGAACGGTGGAGCTGTCAGTTGGTGCAGTTCTAAACAAAGCGTCGTGGCGGGATCTACATGTGAAGTGGAGTACATAGCTACTTCGGAAGCAGCAATTAAGGAGTCTGGATGAAGGAGTTCATATCTGATCTAGGTGTCATACCTAGTGCATCGGGTCCAATGAAAATCTTTTGTGACAATACTGGTGCAATTGCCTTGGCGAAGGAATCCATATTTCACAAGAGGACCAAGCACATCAAGAGACACTTCAATTCCATTCGGTATTGAGTCCAAGTGGGAGACATAGAAATTTGCAAGATACAAATAGATCTGAATGTTGCAGACCCGCTGACTAAGCCTCTTCCACGAGCAAAACATGATCAGCACCAAGGCTCCATGGGTGTTAGAATCATTACTGTGTAATCTAGATTATTGACTCTAGTGCAAGTGGGAGACTGAAGGAAATATGCCCTAGAGGCAATAATAAAGTTATTATTTATTTCCTTATATCAAGATAAATGTTAATTATTCATGCTAGAATTGTATTAACCTGAAACATAATACAAGTGTGAATACCTAGACAAACAGAGTGTCACTAGTATGCCTCTACTTGACTAGCTCGTTGATCGAAGATGGTTATGTTTCTTAACCATAGACATGAGATGTCATTTGATTAACGGGATCACATCATTAGGAGAATGATGTGATTGACTTGACCCATTCCATTAGCTTAGCACTTGATCGTTTAGTTTGTTGCTATTGCTTTCTTCATAACTTATACATGTTCCTATGACTATGAGATTATGCAACTCCCGTTTACTGGAGGAACACTTTGTGTGCTACCAAATGTCACAACATAACTGGGTGATTATAAAGGTGCTCTACAGGTGTCTCCGAAGGTACTTGTTGGGTTGGCGTATTTCGAGATTAGGATTTGTCACTCCGATTGTCGGAGAGGTATCTCTGGGCCCTCTCGGCAATGCACATCACTTAAGCCTTGCAAGCATTGCAACTAATAAGTTAGTTGCGGGATGATGTATTACGGAACGAGTAAAGGGACTTTCCAGTAACGAGATTGAACTAGGTATTGAGATACCGACGATCGAATCTCAGGCAAGTAACATACCGATGACAAAGGGAACAACGTATGTTGTTATGTGATCTGACCGATAAAGATCTTCGTAGAATATGTGGGAGCCAATATGAGCATCCAGGTTCCACTATTGGTTATTGATCGGAGACATGTCTCGGTCATGTCTACATAGTTCTCGAACCCGTAGGGTCCGCACGCTTAAAGTTTCGGTGACGATTGTATTATGAGTTTATGTGATTTGATGTACCGAAGGTAGTTCGGAGTCCCGGATGAGATCGGAGACATGACGAGGAGTCTCGAAATGGTCGAGACGTAAAGATCGATATATTGGACGACTGTCGGTGTCAAAACCGGCGGATCTCGGGTAGGGGGTCCCGAACTGTGTGTCTAGGCCGGATGGTAACAGGAGACGAGGGACACAATGTTTTACCCAGGTTCAGGCCCTCTTGATGGAGGTAAAACCCTACGTCCTGCTTGATTAATATTGATGATATGGGTAGTACAAGAGTAGATCTACCATGAGATCGAGGAGGCTAAACCCTAAAAGCTAGCCTATGGTATGATTGTTGTATGATGAAGTTGTCCTACGGACTAAAACCCTCCGGTTTATATAGACACCGGAGAGGGTTAGGGTTACACAAAGTCAGTTACATTGGTAGGAGATCTTGAATATCCGCATCGCCAAGCTTGCCTTCTACGCCAAGGAAAGTCCCATCCGGACACGGGACGGAGTCTTCAATCTTGTATCTTCATAGTCCTGGAGTTCGGCTGAAGGTATAGTCCGGCTACCTGAACACCCCCTAATCCGGGACTCCCTCAGTAGCCCCTGAAGCAGGCTTCAATGACGACGAGTCCAGCGCGCAGATTGTATTTGGCATTGCAAGGCGGGTTCCTCCTCCAAATTCTTCATAAAAGTTTGTAAACACCAAGAGTAGTGTCCGGCTCTGCAAAATAAGCTTCCACGTATTGCCATAGAGAGAATAATATTAACACAAATCTAATCTGCTGACGTATTCTGCAGCATGACATCACACTACGGCCAAGCCTTTATTCGAATCGTTTTCACTTCTCCACCTCAGCATGTTTTGCGAGGCGGTTTCCTTGGCACGTCTTGTCAGAGCAGAGATCGTCTCCCCTTTGTTTACGGGATTCTCGTTAATATGGACGTGGGTAACTCAACCGCGCCACTTATCACGGTGCTTGGGAGGCAAGCGAGTTTTACTAGGCTGGTGGGGACGCATAGTCGCATCCGCCCATATAAGGGGATAAGGATCCACCTTTTTACCTACGCCTTCTTCCTCCTTTGTCTATCCATCTTCTACGCACCCGAGCTCCAGCGCCCAAGCCCGCACTTCCTACCTCCACCCTCTCCAACAATGTCCGGAGCAGGAGGCAAGTGGATGGTCTACTCCGTCACGGAGGGCCATGTCAAAAGGTTAAGGAAGGCCGGATACTTGTCCAAAGACATCGCGCACCGGCTGCCTAAGGAGGGGCAGCTTCTCCCCACCCCAAGGCCCCATGAGAGGGTAGTATTTCTTCCCCACTTCCTCCGCGGACTGGGTTTTCCTCTCCACCCATTTGCCCGCAGGCTCATGTTCTACTATGGCCTAGATTTCCACGATCTGGCCCCGAACTTCATCCTCAATATCTTGGCGTTTATCGTCGTGTGCGAGGCTTTCCTCTACATTCGCCCCCATTTTGGCCTCTGGCTCAAGACCTTCAACGTCAAGCCAAAGGTGGTGCGCGGCAACCAGGCGGAGTGCGGAGGTGCCATGGCGGGCAAAATTGCCAACGTCCTATGGCTCGAGGGCTCCTTTGTGGAGACCTTGAAGGGGTGGCAGTCAGGGTGGTTTTACATCACCGAGCCACGCGATCCGAAGTGGATCGCAGCCCCTGAATTCCGATCTGGACCCCCTATGCGGCTCACGTCCTGGAAGGAGACGAGCTTGTCATGGGGCGACGAAGAACAGTTGACCGGACTGCAAAAATGCATCCAGTCCCTGGTGAGCAAGCAGCTCAAGCTTGTCAATGTAATCCAGGTCATGCTCGTCCGCCGGATCCTTCCGTGTCAAGAACGGGACTTCAATTTGTGGGAGTTCAACTCGGCGCAGCACCGAACTCTAAGCAGGCTCTTCGACACGACGTACGAAGATGTCTGGAGGGGGCTAACCAAAGGCGCCGAGGCTCCCACATCCGCCTCCGAAGACCGCGGATTCAGCTCGTAGCGTCCTGCTGGCGAGGTAAGATATTTTTATCTTTTACAGGATGTTAAGTTTTTTCATAGTTTGACTCTATGCGGGATCTAAACTCCCTCACCTTTGATAGGATTGGCGGGAGAAGTCCGGACAGATTAACTTTCCGGCTCCCTTGCCCGAAGACCCAGCCCCTGCTCTCCTAGAGAAGCTGCTGGTTCCGGCACCTTATGTGGTGCCGAAGAAGAAGGCCAAGAAGAAGAAGGCCACGGGGACTCGAAAGAGTTCCCGACATATGGTGGTGTCGGACTCGTCATCCGACGAGTCCGAGACGCACTCCTCCCGTGAAGGCGAGGAGGAGGAAGAAGAAACCTCTCCCCCTCCAGCGGGGGGAGGAAAGAAGAGGGAGGCCACCCCGGTAGGGGAGGTTGAGGGGTCCAAGAAGAGGAAAACCCCTCCGCCGGACTACGTCCCCGACGCCGACGAGGACGAAGAGGGGTGACCGGACAGGGCCAAGCGTCCGGCGAGATCGTAAGTGTTCGGATACCAGAGTAACTCGTGATATTCCTTTTGTTGCATAGCTTTCCCTAATGTCAGATATAATCATGCAGTCCGCCCAAGGACGGGCTCGACGAGTCGTCGAGCAGCTCCCTGGATTCATCGGACGTGAATTCAGTTCCGGCCGCTGCTTCCCCCTGTGCTGCGGATGACGCTGAAGTGGCGTCGCGACAAGCTCCGGGGCGAGAGGAGGTGGTCCAGGAGGAGCCGCGAGGCGACCTCCCGGACTCCAGGAGTGAAGGGGACAAGACCCCCCTGGGCTCCAAGTCCGGCTTTAAGCCGGACACTGCGCCGGAATCATCAACGGTTCCGGACCGCGATAGGCGAACTCCTGCCAAGAGGAGCAAGCCCACTGAGCCGGCGTCCTCCGTCCAACTGGAGGCGCCGGACAATTGCTGGAGGAGCTTAAGGGCGCCTCCATCGACGAGGAGCACCGTGCCATCATGAGTACGGTGATCCAGAAGGTTTGGTCCGCCAAAAGCGGACTGACTGAAGCTTGTGCTAGCCTTCTAATAGGCTTCAAGGTAAGTAAAAATATGTAAAAATATTACCATATAGACAGTAGCCCCTGATGCTCTGTTTGGCGTTCGGAAAGAAAAGCCGAATAGAGGATCTATTAAATATCGCAGGAGTCTAACTAAAAAGGAGTCAATATATGTATGCAGGCTTCGCTGCTGGCCACCGCCGCACTGACTGCGGAGGTGGGTGCCCTGAAGCAGGGCCTCGAGCGGACCGAGCAAGAGCTCGGCCTTGCCAAACGGCAGCTCGAGGAGAAAGAAGGTAAGAGATACCTTATAGAAAAAATGCCTATAGGGAGGCGCAATTGCAAAAAATGACAGTAGTATACTGCTTATTGTAGGGGCCACAACTGAGGTGGCGACCCTCAAGCAGGTGCTGTCTGAGGCCGAGAAGAAAGCGGCCATGGATAGCGCCGAGCGGGAGAAATTTGAGGCGCAAGTCGGAGAGGTGCGGCAAGAGCTTCAGGTTCTCATGCAAAAACATGAGAGTTTGGAGCTCGACTCGAAGACGCGAGCGTCCGAGCTTGTTGCGGCCCTTAAAACTGCCAAATCTTCCAAGGCCGAAGCCCAGAAGGCCCTCCAGGAATTGGATGCGGTGAAAAAGATAGCGGCGAGTAAGGCATTCTATATGCAAAGCAGACATATAAAAGTAAACTACTTGTTACTTACCCGAATCCGGAGCTCTCCAGGGGCATTCGCAGATCTTCCCCGCAGCGTATCCGATGCCGCCGCATTCTACCGAGCCGAGGAAGGCAGCTTGATGGAGAAGGTGTTCTGGTCTCAGTACGCTGAGGCCGGACACCCTGTGCCCTTGAGCGACCAGCTGAAGCAGCTGGTCGAGCTCCACAAGGCGGCCGAACAGGCCCTGAAGGGCTTCATAGTTCGGCTGTGGCCTAGAGAGGCCCTGCCTGGGAGCTACTTCGGACTGGTGCGGCGGCTGGTGGAGGCTTGTCCAAGGCTCGAGGTCATCAAGCGCTCCGTCTGCACCGAAGGTGCCCGTAGGGCCCTTGCCCGTGCAAAGGTGCATTGGGGTAAGCTGGACGGTGAGAAGCTTGTGAAGGATGGGCCGCCGCCGGGGAAGGAGCATTGCAAGCCCAAGAACTATTACAAGGATGTTCTTGCTGGTGCCCGCCTTGTGGCGGATGAATGTACCAAGGATGTAATTTTTGAATGAACTCGCTCGTGTTATCCTGTGCGCTGAAAACTTGTTCATATGCGCTAAGCAATGCTTGAATTTAAAATATTACTTTCTGTGCGGCCGTTTATCAAAAAATTGAGAGATGGCCAGTCGTCGGCTTCTGCCCCCATGCCACTAGTGCTGGGGTGTTCGGGATAAACCTGAGCGCTCTTTTTCACATGATTGGGTCCGTCGAGGGAGGCGGTCAGCACAACGAACAAAGCAATCGGACTATAATGCTTGAACACTCTCACTTAGCCATAGAACTCTATAATTTTAAATTTCGGTGAAGCCCCTAGTATTCGGAAGACCGAGTTCGGGGCGCTATCCACGCCTTGGCCGGACAAAGCCGGTTCCTTGCTCGAAGCGACATAAGCCTTTAAGGACTCGAAAAACCTCTCGAACAGCGACCGGTCTCTCGCCTCATCATGACCGTCAGTTTTAGCTTTCTCCACTGAGGTGCTCGGCCCAGCTCAACTGGGGCACAATCGCAGTGGTTCTCCTAGTGCTACCTTAGCCGATATAGCGGAACATAAGGCACCAAAACATAGGAGCCAGGCAAACCCAACTATTAACCCAAATCATGATTCGGAGCCGATGCATATAGTGCTATAAGTTCGAGGTGCCGCACTTGCGAAAGTGGATGGACTTCTCACGCCATATTGATGGGTACTGAAGCCCCTGTCGTATTTTGCCGTACCACAGTGTACGGATGCAGCATGTTATTAATAAACATATATATAAAAAGAGGGTAATGTAAAAAATAGACAAAAAGCTATGCATTGTTTATAGAAAGGCTGCTATGAAAGCGGAATGATACAAATAGTGTGATAAGCAAAATAAATTGGACTGTTTAACATGTCCTGGCCAGGGGCAGGCCGCGGAATTTTATTAAAAACATGTATACTGCTCGCAATAGAGACCACCTGGGAGTTCCATAATGCGGCGTGGCTTGTCTGCTTCCCTGGATCTTGCATCGTTTGTGCGGCAGTTGAATTGCCGAACGGGTCGTCCGAAGTATGGAGTCCTGAGAGTAAGAAAAAAAAAAAGAAGGAATCCGGCAGCCCCTGGTGCGGTTTAAGCCGTATTCGGGCGTGCCATGATAGTGCCCCTTCCCCTGTGCCCATGGTATTTCAAGAGCGTAGTTATGTACGCTAAGCACTGGTTTCTCTATATCGCGAGGGCTAGGGTTGGGGCCGCATTGCTACGCTAGCTCGGAACGTGCCAGGCGGTCTTGTTGTAGGGTACTCTGGGCACGCTTGACAGTGTCCGGCTTTTTGAAGGCCGAACTGGAGAACTGCCTAGAGAGGCTGCTTTGTACTTCTGCTGCGAGTGCTGCTGTGTGCTCCTCCGTTCGGAGGGAGCGTTCAGTGTTCCCATTGACCGTGATTACTCCTCTAGGGCCTAGCATCTTGAGCTTGAGGTATGCATAGTGCGGTACCGCGTTGAATTTTGCGAATGCGGTTCACCCGAGCAGTGCGTGATAGCCACTACGGAACGGGACTATGTCAAAGATTAACTCCTCGCTTTGGAAGTTATCCAGAGATCCGAAGACCACTTCTAGTGTAACTGAGCCTGTATAGTTGGCTTCTACACCTGGTATGATGCCTTTAAAGGTCGTTTTGGTGGGCTTGATCCTCGAGGGATCTATGCCCATCTTTCGCACTGTATCCTGGTAAAGCAGGTTCAGGCTGCTGCCGCCGTCCATGAGGACTCTTGTGAGGTGAAATCCGTCAATGATTGGGTCTAGAACCAATGCGGCGAAGCCTCCATGATGGATGCTAGTGGGGTGGTCCCTTCGATCAAAGGTGATCGGGCAGGAGGACCATGGGTTGAACTTTGGGGCGACTGGCTCCATCGTATATACGTCCCGTAATGCACGCTTACGCTCCCTCTTGGGGATGTGGGTTGCGTATATCATGTTCACCGTCCGCACTTGCGGGGGAAATCCCTTCTGTCCACTGTTGTTCGGCAGCCTAGGCTCCTCCTCGTCGTCGCTATGCAGCCCCTTGTCTTTATTTTCGGCACTTAACTTGTCTGCCTGCTTGAACACCCAACAATCCCTGTTGGTGTGATTGGCTGGCTTTTCGGGGGTGCCATGTATCTGGCACAAGCGGTCGAGTATTCGGTCCAAATTGGACGGGCCCTGAGTTTTTCTTTTGAATGGCTGTTTCCGTTGACCGGATTTGTAGCCTCGGAATCCGGCATTAACTGCCGTATCCTCGTTGCTGTCACTATTAACGCGGCGTTTTTGTTTGTTCCGATGTGACCTGTCACTTTTGTCCTTGGTATTTGAATTACCAGTGTTCTTGGTTAAGTTGTTACTGCGAGCTAGCCAGTTGTCTTCTCCCGTGCAAAAGCGGGTCATGAGTGTCGTGAGGGCTGCCATAGATTTCGGCTTTTCCTGTCCCAGGTGCCGGGCCAACCACTCGTCATGGATATTATGCTTGAAGGCCGCTAAGGCCTCTGCGTCCGGACAGTCGACTATCTGGTTTTTCTTTGTTAGGAACCGTGTCCAGAATTGCCTGGCCAATTCTTCTAGCTGCTGAATTATGTGGCTTAGGTCATCGGCGTCCGGTGGTCGCACATAAGTGCCCTGGAAGTTGTCAAGGAATGCGGCTTCCAGGTCCTCCCAAGAACCGATTGAGTTTGCTAGCAAGCTGTTAAGCCAATGCCGGGCCGGTCCCTTAAGTTTGAGTGGGAGGTATTTGATGGCGTGTAGATCATCGCCGCGGGCCATGTGGATATGAAGGAGATAATCCTCGATCCATACCGCAGGATCTGTTGTGCCATCGTACGATTCGATGTTTACGGGTTTGAAGCCCTCAGGGATTTTATGATCCATTACTTCATTTGTGAAGCATAGTGGGTGTGCGGCGCCTCTGTATTGGGATATATCACGACGCAGCTCGAAGGAGCTTTGTCTGTTGAGTTCGGCCTGGTCGGATTCATTGCGTCCAGAGTGACGATCAACGTCACGTGCCGTGGGGCGCCTGCGTGATCCGTAGATCGATCTTGTTTGCCTTGCCTTGTCCTCCAGGATGTCGCGCAGGTCGGGCGCATTTTCCCGTGCCTTGGTATGCTTGATGCGGTGCCGGGGCATGGCTTGAGTGGAGGGCCAAGAGGCCTCTCTGTCGCGGCCACGAGGTGGCCCATCGGCCATGTCATGCGCTGGTGATGTAGGTGCTTCCTCCTCTGGTCGGGGTAGCAGCCTGCGCTTTGGGTAACTCTTGGAGGGGCATTCGAGTTTATACTCTTCGGCCGCAAGGACTTCAATCCATCTGTCAGCTAGCAAATCCTGATCAGCTCTAAGCTGTTGCTGCTTTTTCTTGAGGCTGCTTGCCGTGGCCATGAGCCTGCGTTTAAAATGCTCTTGTTCGGCAAGATCCTCTGGCATGACGAACTCGTCATCGTTGAGGCCTGCCTCGTCTTTGGAGGGAGGCGTATAATTATCGTCCTCAACCTCTTGGTCTGCCGCCCTCTCGTGGGGGCTGGCTTCTCTGTCCTCCTGTGCCGAATTTTGCTGGAGGGGGTGTTCTTCGGCGCTATCCGGAGTAGTATTATCTCCCGTGCCGGAATCACCGTTTTTGCTTTGGCGGGATTTAGAGCGGCGCCGCTGACGCCGGCGCTTGGGCTGTTTCTTAGAGGTATCGTCCTCCGCTGTTCCATCGCCATCTCCATCCTTTGGAGTGTCCACCATATATATGTCATATGATGAGGTGGCCTTCCAACACCCTATAGGTGCTGGTTCTTGTTCGTCTCCTGCATCGTCGTTCATGCCATCGATGTCTTCGGAGTCAAAGTCAAGCATGTCAGTTAAGTCGTCGACAGTGGCCACGAAGTGGGTGGTGTGTGGGTTTTGAATTTCTTCATTGTCCGTATCCCAACCTTGCTGACCATAGTCTGGCCAGGGCTCTCCTGATAAAGAGAGATACTTTAGGGAATTTAGGATGTTGCCGAAGGGCGAGTGCTGAAAGATGTCCGCGGCGGTGAACTCCATTATCGGCGCCCAATCGGATTCGATCGGCAGGGGCGCGGGGGGCTTGGAGTTCGGAGAGGAATCCGGCTCCTCGGAGTCACGGGCCATGTGGAGTGCGGGGCTGGAGTTCGGCTCGATCGCCTCTGAGATCACAGCCCCTGAGGCAACATCCAACCGCTGATCCTCTATTGGTGTAGTGGGCTCCGAATCAATGGTCGGAGCCGATGCATGTGCGGCCTCCAAGGCGCTGTTCGGCGGCAGAGCTACATCATGCCCATCTAGACAGTGCGGCACGCTCGGCTGTGGTTCGAATCTGTCAAAGATCAAGTCCCCACGGATGTTAGCCGTGTAGTTTAGGCTTCCAAACCTGACCTGATGGCCAGGGGCGTAACTTCCGATCTGCTCAAGGTGACCAAGCGAGTTGGCCTGCAGTGCGAAGCCACCAAAGACGAAGATTTGTCCGGGGAGAAAAGTCTCACCCTGGACTGCATTGTGGTTGATGATCGAAGAAGCCATCGGGCCTGAAAGCGACGACACAGAGGAACTCTCAATGAAAACACCAATGTCGGTGTCAAAACCGGCGGATCTCGGGTAGGGGGTCCCGAACTGTGCGTCTAGGCCGGATGGTAACAGGAGACGAGGGACACAATGTTTTACCCAGGTTTGGGCCCTCTTGATGGAGGTAAAACCCTACGTCCTGCTTGATTAATATTGATGATATGGGTAGTACAAGAGTAGATCTACCACGAGATCGAGGAGGCTAAACCCTAAAAGCTAGCCTATGGTATGATTGTTGTATGATGAAGTTGTCCTATAGACTAAAACCCTCTGGTTTATATAGACACCGGAGAGGGTTAGGGTTACACAAAGTCGGTTACAATGGGTAGGAGATCTTGAATATCCGCATCGCCAAGCCTGCCTTCCATGCCAAGGAAAGTCCCATCCAGACACGGGACGGAGTCTTCAATCTTGTATCTTCATAGTCCTGGAGTCCGGCTGAAGGTATAGTCCGGCTACCCGAACACCCCCTAATCCGGGACTCCCTCAGTAGCCCCTGAAGCAGGCTTCAATGACGACGGGTCCGACGCGCAGATTGTCTTCGGCATTGCAAGGCGGGTTCCTCCTCCAAATTCTTCATAAAAGTTTGTAAACACCAAGAGTAGTGTCCAGCTCTACAAAATAAGCTTCCACGTATTGCCATAGAGAGAATAATATTAACACAAATCTAATCTGCTGACGTATTCCGCAGCATGACATCACACTACGGCCAAGCCTTTATTCGAATCGTTTTCACTTCTCCACCTCAGCGTGTTTTGCGAGGCGGTTTCCTTGGCACATCTTGTCAAAGCAGAGATCGTGTCCCCTTTGTTTATGGGATTCTCGTTAATACGGACGTGGGTAACCCAACCGCGCCACTTATCACGGTGCTTGGGAGGCAAGCGAGTTTTACTAGGCTGGTGGGGACGCATAGTCACATCCGCCCATATAAGGGGATAATGATCCACCTTTTTACCTACGTCTTCTTCCTCCTTTGCCTACCCATCTTCTGCGCACCCGAGCTCCAGTGCCCAAGCCCGCACTTCCTACCTCCACCCTCTTCAACAATGTCCGGAGTGGGAGGCAAGTGGATGGTCTCCTCCGTCACGGAGGGCCATGTCAAAAGGTTAAGGAAGGCCGGATACTTGTCCAAAGACATCGCGCACCGGCTTCCTGAGGAGGGGCAGCTTCTCCCCACCCCAAGGCCCCATGAGAGGGTAGTATTTCTTCCCCACTTCCTCCGCGGACTGGGTTTTCCTCTCCACCCATTTGTCCGCGGGCTCATGTCCTACTATGGCCTAGATTTCCACGATCTGGCCCCGAACTTCATCCTCAATATCTCGGCGTTTATCGTCGTGTGCGAGGCTTTCCTCTGCATTCGCCCCCATTTCGGCCTCTGGCTCAAGACCTTCAACGTCAAGCCAAAGGTGGTGCACGGCAACCAGGCGGAGGGCGGAGGTGCCATGGCGGGCAAAATTGCCAACGCCCTATGGCTCGAGGTCTCCTTTGTGGAGACCTTGAAGGGGTGGCAGTCAGGGTGGTTTTACATCACCGAGCCACGTGATCCGAAGTGGATCGCAGCCCCTGAATTCCGATCCAGACCCCCTACGCGGCTCACATCCTGGAAGAAGACGTACGACTACTTCATCTACATTGTGTCAATGCTTCCGTTGCTGGTCCCGGAGGGTACATTGTCAGTACCCCGATTCCAAGTCACATCGATCTAGCCGGTAACACCTGATATCACTTTGCGGCCTCACGCGCGGTATCCCATGGGTGTCGCCTTACCATGGCCCGGGACCGTTTGCGCCTTTTGGCTCACGTATATGATAGTGTCGCTAGCATCCATATGACAGAGAACCCGGGCCGACATGGCTAGTCGTGAACCCAAAGCGGCACAGACCTATGGAGACAGGCATACATGAATCACATCGAACATGTCGGTCATCAGCGAGTGATTCCGGGCTGTAGCATTGGGCTAACAGGACTCCAGGGAACCCGGGCTGTAGCAGGCTAGGCAGGACTCCGGATATCACCGCGTGACATTTCCCCGAAGGGACAGACATAGGATCGAAATGAAACACATGCCGGCCAGTCAAGTGTCCTGAGCAGTAGTGCTGGGCTAGCAGGACTCCGGTGAACCGGGCTGTAGCGGACTACTATGGCTCGAGGAACACTAGACTACATTTCCCCATAAGAAGGGCTGCCAAGGATAAACAACTAGATTGTCGGATCCCACTCATACCAAGCATTTCAATCATACACACAATATGCCTGATATGAGTACATACAACATGGCATCACAACAAAACTCTACAACTCAAGTACTTTATTTAAAGGCTCCAGAGAGCCATACATAACATGTTCATACAGATAGGGGTCACAAGACCCGACACTCAAGTCATACAATCATACAAGCACATGCGGAAGCAACTAGTCTGAGTACAGACTCTAGAAGAAAGAAGGCTTCCCAAAGCCTGTCTATCTACATAGGGCCCTCCATGGCCAGGATCACCACCTGGGTGGCTAGTCACTCGTCAATGTCAAGGTCTACGTAGAACCCATCAGAGGGGGCGGTGTTGTCTTCTGAAAACAGTAATTAAGCAAACATGAGTACAAAGGTACTCTGCAAGTCTTACATCAGAACCTACTATACATGCTTATTCTCAAGAAGGTGGTGGGGTTAATGCAGCAAGCCAGCTTTGACTCTTGGCTAAGCTATCCTACGGAACTTCCACCAGTAAAATAGTTTTCGCACACGAGTCCACTACTCACCAACACAATACTCCACCGTGGATCCTCCCTCATCATCCTACGAGAGGGCCATCCTCAGTACTCACACTTATCTTGAGTCTTTTAGTAGTATCCATTAACTTGTCTATGAACTGTATAGGCAACCAAGTAGTCCTTTACCGCGGCGGCTATTCGAATAGTTTTATACCCTGCAGGGGTGTACTTCTTCATACACGCTTTCACCACTTACCGCCGTTACACGACATGTACTCGGCAACCTTCAAGCGGAAGCCCAGCGAGGGTGTCGGCCACGGCCTACCTAAACACTTAAGTCTCTAGTCCAGGTTTATCGCCTATCCAGGTTCCATCCGTAGGGAGTCCGGCCGAGGTTTCCACATACGGCCCGAACGATGTGAACAGGGTTCCCGAGACACCAAACGGGTGCCCGGCATACCCGTGCCACGGTGTATCTACCGCAACATAGCCCACCCCTAGGGTCAGCGCTACGCACGGCCGCCAACACATAACCTACAAACACCAGAAACTATTTGCAACTCCTGGACAGAGTACTAGGGTGGTTAAGAAGCCGAGAGGGTCAATTAAGGATCCCAATGCATGGTAGTAGCTGAATCTTAAATCACACATACAGATCTCAGTTCTTAGGGACGGCCTCAATGAAACAACCCACCATGTACTCCTACATGGCCTCTCATCGATACCTTTACCAAAACATGTTCAACACATCCCTCACATTACCGGCATAAGCATTTCACTCTGGCCCATCACCCAGATGAACCATACCTGACACAACTCTAAGCATAGCAGGCATAGCAAGGTAGGAATCACATACATGGCTCAATCAACTCCTACACATGCTAGTGGGTTTCATCTAGTTACTGTGGCAATGACAGGTCATGCAGAGGATAAGGGTTCAACTACCGTAGCACACAACAGTTGAATCGTGTTGTCTTAATGAAGTAAACAAGAGCAGAAGCGAGAACATGGGTTTGTATCGGAATGATCAATGGTTGCTTGCCTGATGGAGTGGTGGTGGGATACTGCCCCTCAGTTGGATACTCGTGAATATCCTCGGAGGCAGAACCTACCACGAAGAACACATCGGAACACAATCAACACATGATGATATGCAACAATATGATGCATGCTATGACATGGCAATATGAATGTGTCTTGGCCTAATGCAAGCTATAACAGAAAGGAATGAACTCATTTGAATCAAAGATTCAAATATTAGCTCATTAAACATGGACTTAATAGTGCATTTCCTTATTCTGCTTAAACAGCAAGGCAAACTTGTTTTGTCATGCATGAAACCATTACATATGGATAGATTGAATTTTTCTGATCATTTTTCATATATAATTCTTTACATTTGGAGCTATGGTTGATTTTCTATGATTTTTAGAAGTTTTAACTATTTTCTGGAAATTCCTGAATAAAAATAAATCCAGAAAATGCATTACTGCGTCAGCATTGCGTCATGCTGACCTCAGCAGGTCAAAGGCGCCAGCCCAGGTCAAACCTGACTGGTGGGCCCCTTCTGTCAGCCTCTCAGCTAATTAACAGGATTAGATTAACACTAATTAGCTGTTAGTGGGGCCTGGGCCCACATGTCAGTGACTGATTTAATTACAATTAACTAAAACTAATCCTAAATTAGTTAGCAGACCGGCCCCACTTGTCATAGATACAGGGGGGTCTACCTGGGCCCACCCAGGAGTCAAACTGGGTCAAACTCGCCGGCGTTGAGCCGCCGGCGAGCCCGAGACGGCGGAGGGCTTCGGATTTGGTCCTCCGGTGACCAAATCGACGGCGGAGACGTGCTACGCGTAGCTGGGGCTCATGCGCATCTAGTGGGGCAAGTGGGAGGAGCTGGGGTGGAGCGAGCTCGCCGGAATCGAGCTCGTGGCGGCGGCCGGAGTTCGGACGGGTGGGTTTCGATGCTACGGTGCACGGGAGGAAGAGCTGGTGGTGGCTACGGGCTCCTGGTGCTGCACCGAGCACAACGGCGAGCTTGGCTTCGAGCCACTGTGGCTCTGGCCACGACGGCGCCATGGCCGACGGCGGAGAGCTCTCGGGTGCGGTGGAAACGGCGGCTACAGAGGCCAAACGAGCACGGGAGCTAGGGGAAAAGGAAGAGGAGCTCACAGCGGAGTCGGAGAGGGGGTCAGCGAGCTCGGGGAGGACTTGAGGCCGGCGAATCGAACGATAGCGTCCGGCGGCCGTGGACGGGGAAGAAGGGCACCACGTCGTCTTGGGGTCATCCGAGCTTGCGTGGGTCGACGGAGAGGTCCAGGGTGACGAGGCGGAGCGTTTGGGCTCGTCGGAGGGGCGAGGGAGTGGCTCTGGTGGCAACTACGGCGATCGGCGGCGAGGGACGTGCTCGGCCGTCGCGGCAGAGAGTGAGGGAGACGAGGGGGAGAGTGCGAGAGGATGAGAGGGGACGTGGGGGTCGCGTGGCACCCCTAGGCGTCTCCAGGCATCGGCGGAAGCAGGAGGTGGCCGGCGTGTGGCCGCGGGCGCCGGCCACGCGCTCCGCGTCCTTCTGGCACGAGGAGGACGACGACTGGCAGAGCCAGCAGGCTGGGCCGAGCCAGGTGGCTGGGCCAGCACAGGTAAGGCCCAGGTGGGCTTCCCTCTCTCCTCTTTTTTTATTTGTTTCTATTTTTCTATTTAACTGCAACTGTTGGGCTTTCATTAAAATACTAAAACGTTTCCAAAAATCCTGAAAATAATTGTGGGCTCTGTTTAGATTATTTCCAACAGCAAACTTTATTTCCAGAATTATTTGAGCATTTAAATTATTTTATAGCATTTAAATGCCCAAATTCAAATACTTATGATTTAACTCAATGACCTTCTGTTGACCTAGGAAAATGTGCACCAATTTTGCCAGAGGTTCTAACCCAAGACAAAGAGGGTGAACTTTTTAGAAGGGCATTTCAGGTTCATTGAAAATAATTTTAGTAAACCCTAGTTGTTTCCAAGGGGGGTGTTGGGGGTTTCTGCCTTCCCCATTTCAAATTTAAGAGGAAAATAAACATGATGCACACTCTAATGCTTGAACTAGCTAGGGTGTGACAACTCACCCCCACTCAAAAGAATCTCGTCCCGAGATTTAGGATCCTCCAGGAAGAAGGTGGGGTACTCAAGTCGAAGATGATCGTCCCTTTCCCAAGTGGCTTCTTTCTCGGAATGGTGTGACCATTGAACCTTGAGAAACTTGATATTCTGATGTCGAGTGGTACGCTCGACTTGATCAAGGATACGAACAAGATATTCCCGGTAGGAGAGGTTATCTTGTAGATCAAGCGTTTCGTGGTCCACTCCATGGATAGGATCCGCGAAGCAACGCCTGAGTTGTGAAACGTGGAAGACATCATGAACTCTGGAAAGATGCGGAGGTAGTTCCAATTGGTAGGCAACTTCTCCTCGTTTGGCAAGAATGTGAAAGGGTCCAATGTAACGAGGGGCCAATTTGCCTTTGATACCGAAACGATGGGTTCCCTTTAACGGGGTAACCCGAAGGTAAGCCTTCTCATCGACTTCATAAGTCATAGGCTTATGTTTACGATCATATTGACTCTTTTGACGAGATTGGGCTGTTTTCAATTTCTCACGAATAACGCGAACCTGCTCTTCTGCTTCCTGAATCATATCCGGGCCAAAGAGTTGTCTTTCCCCGGTTTCTGACCAGTTAAGAGGCGTTCGACATTTTCGTCCATAGAGAACTTCGAAAGGAGCCTTGCCCAAGCTGGCTTGATAACTATTGTTATAAGCAAACTCCGCGAATGGAAGGCATTTCTCCCAACTCATTCCGAACGAGATGACAGAAGCTCGGAGCATATCTTCCAGAATTTGATTGACTCGCTCTACTTGACCACTTGACTGAGGGTGGAAGGCAGTACTAAAAGAGAGACGAGTTCCCATAGCATTTTGGAAACTTTCCCAAAATCGAGAGGTGAAGAGACTCCCACGGTCTGAGTTAATTTCCAATGGAACACCATGAAGAGACACTATTCGGGAGATGTATAAATCGGCTAGCTGGCTAGCGGTGATACTCTCACGAACAGGTAGAAAGTGGGCTACTTTGGAAAGTCGGTCGATCACGACGAAGATGGCATTATTCCCTCTCTTGGTCCTGGGAAACCCAGTGATGAAATCCATACTGATTTTATCCCATTTCCACTCGGGAATAGCCAAAGGTTGAAGAGTGCCAGCAGGCCGTTGATGCTCTGCTTTAACACGATGACAAACATCGCAATTAGCAATGTATTGAGCGATTTCTCTCTTCATCCTAGTCCACCAAAACCTCTGGCGTAGGTCTTGATACATTTTAGTACTACCGGGATGAATGGTGAGAGGGGATTCATGAGCTTCCTTAAGGATCAACTGGCGCAGATGTTGTTTCTTGGGAACCACCAAACGGTTCTCGAAGAAGACAACACCTCGCTCATCCATGGAGAAACATTTAGCAACTCCGCTAGCAATGTTTTCCTTAATCCGGGATATGCCCTTATCATACCGCTGGGCGGTTATGATTTGATCCATAAGGGTAGGTTTCGCCACCAGGGTGGATAGGAATCCTTGAGGAACAATGTGAAGATTTAGCTTACGAAATTCCTCATGGAGAAATGGTTGACTTTGTTGTAACATCAGGTTGTTACAATAGGACTTACGGCTTAGCGCATCAGCCATGACATTGGCTTTGCCCGGGGTGTAAGTTATTCCTAAGTCGTAATCCGAGATCAACTCAACCCAACGTCTTTGCCTGAGATTCAAATCCGGTTGGGTGAAGATATACTTCAAACTTTGGTGATCGGTGAAGATCTCGCAACGATTACCGAGAAGGTAATGTCGCCAAGTTTTAAGTGCATGGACTACAGCTGCAAGCTCTAGATCATGTGTGGGATAATTTTCCTCATGTGGGTGTAATTGGCGTGAAGCATAGGCAATTACCTGACGATCTTGCATGAGTATGCAACCTAGTCCTTGTCGCGAGGCGTCGCAATAGATAATAAAGTCCTTGGAGAAATCTGGTGGTACCAGTACGGGAGCAGATGTCAGGCGTCTTTTCAGTTCCTGAAAGCTGAACTCGCACTGTGGAGTCCACTCGAACTTTTTATCTTTCTTAAGGAGTTCAGTTAGAGGTTTAGCAACCTTGGAGAAATTCTCGACGAAGCGGCGGCAATAGCTCGCTAAGCCAAGGAAACTCCGAACTTGCTTGACCGTCTCAGGTGGAGTCCAATCAAGGACGGCTTGAACTCGCTCGGGATTGACAGCAATACCCTTGCCAGAGATTACATGGCCTAGATAGGTCACTTCTGGCAACCAAAATTCACACTTGGAGAATTTGGCATAAAGGCAATGCTCTCGGAGTTTCATCAATACCATCCTTAGATGTTCGGCATGTTCCTCTTCATTCTTGGAGTAGATGAGTATGTCATTGAGGTATACTACGACGAATTTATCCAAGTACTCCATGAAAACTGAGTTCATTAACCGCGAGAAGGTGGCTGGGGCATTGGTTAAACCGAAGGACATGACGGTGTACTCATATTGGCCATAACGAGTAACAAAGGCCGTTTTGGGAATGTCCCCGTTTCTGATTTTGATTTGATGGTAGCCCAACCTCAGATCCATCTTGGAAAAGACTGAGGATCCAGCGAGCTGATCATACAGATCGTTGATCCTGGGAAGAGGGTATTTGTTCTTGATGGTGACCAGGTTGACAGGGTGGTAGTCCACAACCATTCGATCCATTCCATCCTTCTTCTTGACGAAGAGGACGGGGCAAGCCCAAGGAGAGGAACTAGGACGGATGAAACCCTTTTTCAAGGACTCATCGAGTTGGTTCTTAAGCTCGGCTAGTTCTAAGGGTGCCATCTTGTAGGGTCTTCTAGAAATTGGAACGGTTCCTGGAACAAGGTCTATCACAAACTCGACATCCCTCTCAGGTGGAACACCTGGCAATTCTTCTGGAAAGACGTCCGGAAAGTCTCGGACTACCGGAACATCCTCAAGGTCTGGAAGGGGGTTGGCATTTAAGGAGTAAAGCTGGCGCTTGGCCACTCGAGTTAAGACATTGACTGTCTTGCCCGATGGGTGAGTAAGTTGAACGGTTCTAGTGGCACAATCAATCTTAGCGTAATGAGCTGACATCCAGTCCATACCCAAGATGATGTTTATGTCCGTGGACTTGAGAGCTATCAAGGATGCAAGGAAGACAAGTCTATCGACAAGAATTTCGTTCCCATGGCTTACTCTAGAAGTTTGCCATTTGGAACCCGGAGTTTGAATTACCATGGAAGTGGGCATGTCACAGAATGTCATATTATGCAATCGAGCATAGCTCTCGGATACGAATGAATGAGATGCTCCAGTATCGAAAAGAACAGATGTCGGATGGCAGTTAACAAGGAGCATACCAAGGACGACGTTGGGATCCTCATGAGTCTCCTCGGCTGAAACATAGTTGACATGGCCACGTGCAGTGGTGGCCGGCTTGGCGTAGAATGTTTTTCTCGCGGGCTTACCACGGCCAACAGACTTTCCAGTTTAAACAGGGTTGTTGTTCTAGGGACACTCTCGGCTATAGTGACCCGGCTCTCCACACTTAAAGCATGTCACCACATTGGGGCGTGGAGCAGCATTAGCAGCGGGGCCACCATAGGGCTTGGGCGGTGCAAATTGCTGGTTGGGACGAGGTGCCTCAAAGGATGGCCTCGGGATGAACCTGGGTGGCAGTGCCGTGCTGGGGATCCACACCCGGCGCTTCTGAGCTCCAGAGCCGGATGAAGAGCCAAAGTCACAGGAGTGCTTGCGTGAAGCGTCATAATCAGTCTGGCCTGTCTCAGCACTGATGGCTTTATTGACCAACCTCTGAAAGGAGGTGCACTCGTGCAGACGAAGATCACGGCGAAGCTCAGGGCTAAGTCCCTTGCGGAACCTTGCTTGCTTCTTAGCGTCAGTAGATACCTCTTCAGGAGCATAGCGTGCCAGATTCCTAAATTCACGACTATAAGCATCCACAGTCAGTCTTCCTTGGGTGAAGTTGCAGAACTCCTCCCTCTTGCGATCCATGAGACCTTCCGGAATGTGATGCTCGCGGAAAGCCTCACTGAACTCAGCCCAAGTAGTAACTTGGCCGACCGGGCGCATAGCTTCGAAGTTTTCCCACCAAAGGCTAGCAGGGCCTTCGAGGTGGTAGGCAGCATAGGTAACCTTGTTGGCTTCGGCTACGTTGGCAGAACGTAGCTTGTGAGTGATGCTGCGAAGCCAGTCATCCGCGTCGAGGGGTTCGATGGAGTGGTTAAACTTTGGTGGGTACAGCTTGATAAAGTCATTGATTGACACCAAGTCATTTCGTGGGTGGCGTGCAGTGTTCTGCTCAATCCGCTCTAGCAGGCGGTTAGTCTCACGCTTGTTTCTTTCCGCCTCCAGCATTACTTCGGCCAGAGAAGGCGGGTGAGGCAGATTTTCACCCCTAGCTGCACTGGCTTCCCCCTGCTCCGAGGCAGCAGGGTTGCTGTGGGTGTTGACCATCCTAGGAGAAAAACAAGACAATGGTTTAGATAAGGATGGCTCAAACTTAGCAAGGAAGTGCAGAATGTAATGGATAACACGGAATGCAGAGATGTTCATCCGTATGTCATGGTAATATAAAACTGCCATATATATACCAACGGTCATACACATCATACATAGTTTAGTACAAGCCCAGGCTACAGTACAACTATGATGAAAGACATTACATCTCATCGGAGGCATTCCAAGCTGCTATACATTATTTGTCTACACCTCCGGGATTGACTACACACTAAGTCGTATTCCACAAATCACGCAGGACAGTGGAGATACAACTACTACAATACTAGTGGTACTACTACTAACTCAGACAGCTCCGTAGTAGTTCTCACAGAAGTCACCTCCATAGCCTGGAAGTTCAACATGACCATCCAGGAACAGACGGTCCTGAGGAGCCTGTGAACCATAGGGGCTAGGATGAGGTCTTGGACCAATAAACGGTGGCCTGCGGGGACCACAGGGTGGGGTGATGCCTCCCACATCACGCCAATCCACCATGTTTGGCAGAGCTGATCTCACAGGATATAGATCCCTTGTATCCATACATCCAGCTTGCACTGCAGGTGCAAACCGAGTCAATGTGGACCAATGATCAGCAAGGGTATTGAAAAGGTCCAGCCTCAAGGCCCGATTCTCTCGGTCCTTATCTTCGAGCATCTCGGCAGTGGTGCGAGTTAATGAGTCCTCCTGAGTGGAGTCGGCATAGATAGCCTGAAGATACTCTTGCACTCCCGGAAGTGAAGCTGGCATGTAACGGAAGTCGATGTTCCGAAGCAGGCCAGTCCGAACTCGCAAGATGGTCATCATGGAATATGCAGCATCCTGCACAGCCATCTCAACAGTAACCCCGAGTCCATAGGAACAGTGAAGGGGCTTGGTAGATCCAGGATAAGAAGGAAATATCCTGCGGTGCAGAGATATTGGCTTTGATTAAAGTCACGGAACTGCTCTTCGACGGTGTATTCGGGATACCAATGGTAGCCCGTCTCGATCATTACCCGGACTAACATAGCAGTATGACCGGGCACGTCGAGGCACCGGGTCAGGCGAACCACTTGGTTTCGAACACGGTTGGCCATCTGAAAGCACAACCACAATGCAAAACATCAGAATTTCTAGGGAAAATCAGACAACATAATAGCTGTAAATGCTTAGAAAAAGATTTAATACATCCACAACAGTTCGCAATACCACTCAACAACATCATATCAAGGTTCTGATCCAATTAGCAATATACTAAGAATAGTAGAAACTGAACTGGGACTTGTAACAACAATCCTATAAGCTACTACGGATTAGTAACACGTGAACCTGATAGAAGAAGAGAGCCTAGTCCTTAACCCATGTTGAATGAGAAGAGAATGACTCAGATTAGAGGCATAGGGTAAAGGAGTAAAAGAGCCTTACGTTCCCTCCCACAATCAATTCCCCTACATATAACTAAAGCATTTCTAGACTCGACATCGACCAGTTTGGCTCACCGAACCTACAGGCAGTCCGGCTCTGATGCCAACGCTGTCGGGACCCCGATTCCAAGTCACATCGATCTAGCCGGTAACACCTCATATCACTTTGCGGCCTCACGCACGGTATCCCACGGGTGTCGCCTTACCATGGCCCGGGACCGTTTGCGCCTTTTGGCTCACGTATATGATAGTGTCGCTAGCATCCATATGACAGAGAACCAGGGCCGACATGGCTAGTCGTGAACCCAAAGCGGCACAGACCTATGGAGACATGCATACATGAATCACATCAAACATGTCGGTCATCAGCGAGTGATTCCGGGCTGTAGCACTGGGCTAACAGGACTCCGGGGAACCCGGGCTGTAGCAGGCTAGGCAGGACTCCGGATATCACCGCGTGACATTTCCCCGAAGGGACAGACATAGGATCGAAATGAAACACATGCCGGCCAGTCAAGTGTCCTGAGCAGTAGTGCTGGGCTAGCAGGACTCCGGTGAACCGGGCTGTAGCGGACTACTATGGCTCGAGGAACACTAGACTACATTTCCCCATAAGAAGGGCTGCCAAGGATAAACAACTAGATTGTCGGATCCCACTCATACCAAGCATTTCAATCATACACACAATATGCCCGATATGAGTACATACAACATGGCATCACAACAAAACTCTACAACTCAAGTACTTTATTTAAAGGCTCCAGAGAGCCATACATAACATGTTCATACAGATAGGGGTCACAAGACCCGACACTCAAGTCATACAATCATACAAGCACATGCGGAAGCAACTCGTCTGAGTACAGACTCTAGGAAGAAAGAAGGCTTCCCGAAGCCTGTCTATCTACATAGGGCCCTCCATGGCCAGGATCACCACCTGGGTGGCTAGTCACTCGTCGACGTCAAGGTCTACGTAGAACCCATCGGAGGGGGCGGTGTTGTCGTCTAAAAATAGTAATTAAGCAAACATGAGTACAAAGGTACTCTGCAAGTCTTACATCAAAACCTACTATACATGCTTATTCTCAAGAAGGTGGTGGGGTTAATGCAGCAAGCCAGCTTTGACTCTTGGCTAAGCTATCCTACGGAACTCCACTAGTAAAATAGTTTTGCACACGAGTCCACTACTCACCAACACAATACTCCACCGTGGATCCTCCCTCGTCATCCTACGAGAGGGCCATCCTCGGTACTCACACTTATCTTGAGTCTTTTAGTAGTATCCATTAACTTGTCTATGAACTGTATAGGCAACCAAGTAGTCCTTTACCGCGGACGCGGCTATTCGAATAGTTATATACCCTGCAGGGGTGTACTTCTTCATACACGCTTTCACCACTTACCGCCGTTTACACGACATGTACTCGACAACCTTCAAGCGGAAGCCCAACGAGGGTGTCGGCCACGGCCTACCTAAACACTCAAGTCTCTAGTCCAGGTTTATCGCCTATCCAGGTTCCATCCGCAGGAGTCCGGCCGAGGTTTCCACATATGACCCGAACGATGTGAACAGGGTTCCCGAGACACCAAACGAGTGACTTGGTACACCGTGCCATGGTGTATCTACCACAACATAGCCCACCCCTAGGGTCAGCGCTACGCACGACCGCCAACACATAACCTACAAACACCAGAAACTATTTGCAACTCCTAGACAGAGTACTAGGGTGGTTAAGAAGCCGAGAGGGTCAATTAAGGATCCCAATGCATGGTAGTAGCTGAATCTTAAATCACACATACAGATCTCAGTTCTTAGGGACGGCCTCAATGAAACAACCCACCATGTACTCCTACATGGCCTCTCATCGATACCTTTACCAAAACATGTTCAACACATCCCTCACATTACCGGCATAAGCATTTCACTCTGGCCCATCACCCAGATGAACCAGACCTGACACAACTCTAAGCATAGCAGGCATAGCAAGGTAGGAATCACATACATGGCTCAATCAACTCCTACACATGCTAGTGGGTTTCATCTAGTTACTGTGGCAATGACAGGTCATGCAGAGGATAAGGGTTCAACTATCGTAGCACACAGCAGTTGAATCACGTTGTCTTAATGCAGTAAACAAGAGCAGAAGCGAGAACATGGGTTTGTATCGGAATGATCAATGGTTGCTTGCCTGATGGAGTGGTGGTGGGATACTGCCCCTCAGTTGGATACTCGTGAATATCCTCGGAGGCAGAACCTACCACGAAGAACACATCGGAACACAATCAACACATGATGATATGCAACAATATGATGCATGCTATGACATGGCAATATGAATGTGTCTTGGCCTAATGCAAGCTATAACAGAAAGGAATGAACTCATTTGAATCAAAGATTCAAATATTAGCTCATTAAACATGGCCTTAATAGTGCATTTCCTTATTCTGCTTAAACAGCAAGGCAAACTTGTTTTGTCATGCATGAAACCATTACAGATGGATAGATTAAATTTTTCTGATCATTTTTCATATATAATTCTTTACATTTGGAGCTATGGTTGATTTTCTATGATTTTTAGAAGTTTTAACTATTTTTTGGAAATTCCTGAATAAAAATAAATCCAGAAAATGCATTACTGCGTCAGCATTGCGTCATGCTGACCTCAGCAGGTCAAAGGCGCCAGCCCAGGTCAAACCTGACTGGTGGGCCCCTTCTGTCAGCCTCTCAGCTAATTAACAGGATTAGATTAACACTAATTAGCTGTTAGTGGGGCCTGGGCCCACATGTCAGTGACTGATTTAATTAAAATTAATTAAAACTAATCCTAAATTAGTTAGCAGACCGGCCCCACCTGTCATAGATGCAGGGGGGTCTACCTGGGCCCACCCAGGAGTCAAACTGGGTCAAACTCGCCGGCGTTGAGCCGCCGGCGAGGCCGAGACGGCGGAGGGCTTCGGATTTGGTCCTCCGGTGACCAAATCAACGGCGGAGACGTGCTACGCGTAGCTGGGGCTCGTGCGCATCTAGTGGGGCAAGTGGGAGGAGCTGGGGTGGAGCGAGCTCGCCGGAATCAAGCTCGTGGCAGCGGCCGGAGTTCGGACGGGTGGGTTTCGATGCTACGGTGCACGGGAGGAAGAGCTGGTGGTGGCTACGGGCTCCTGGTGCTGCACCAAGCACAACGGCGAGCTTGGCTTCAAGCCACTGTGGCTCTGGCCACGACGGCTCCATGGCCGACGGCGAGGAGCTCTCGGGTGCGGTGGAAACGGCGGCTATAGAGGCCAAACGAGCACGGGAGCTAGGGGGAAAGGAAGAGGAGCTCACAGCGGAGTCGGAGAGGGGGTCAGCGAGCTCGGGGAGGACTTGAGGCCGGCGAATCGAACGACGGCGTCCGGCGGCCGTGGACGGGGAAGGAGGGCACCACGTCATCTTGGGGTCATCTGAGCTTGCGTGGGTCGACGGAGAGGTCCAGGGTGACGAGGTGGAGCGTTTGGGCTCGCCGGAGTGGCGAGGGAGTGGCTCTGGTGGCAACTACGGCGATCGGCAGCGAGGGATGCACTCGGCCGTCGCGGGAATGAGTGAGGGAGACGAGGGGGAGAGTGCGAGAGGATGAGAGGGGACGTGGGGGTCTCGTGGCACCCCTAGGCGTCTTCAGGCGTCGGCGGAAGCAGGAGGTGGCCGGCGTGTGGCCGCGGGCGCCGGCCACGCGCTCCGCGTCCTTCTGGCGCGAGGAGGACGACGACTGGCAGAGCCAACAGGCTGGGCCGAGCCAGGTGGCTGGGCCAGCACAGGTAAGGCCCAGGTGGGCTTCCCTCTCTCCTCTTTTTTTTATTTGTTTCTGTTTTTCTATTTAACTACAACTGTTGGGCTTTAATTAAAATACTAAAACGTTTCCAAAAATCCTGAAAATAATTGTGGGCTCTGTTTAGATTATTTCCAACAGCAAACATTTATTTCCAGAATTATTTGAGCATTTAAATTATTTTATAGCATTTAAATGCCCAAATTCAAATACTTATGATTTAACTCAATGACCTTCTGTCGACCTAGGAAAATGTGCACCAATTTTGCCAGAGGTTCTAACCCAAGACAAAGAGGGTGAACTTTTTAGAAGGGCATTTCAGGTTCATTGAAAATAATTTTAGTAAACCCTAGTTGTTTCCAGGGGGGTGTTGGGGGTTTCTGCCTTCCCCATTTCAAATTTAAGAGGAAAATAAACATGATGCACACTCTAATGCTTGAACTAGCTAGGGTGCGACATACATAGACAACACTCTCCCCTCTCGTTGCTATGCATCACCATGATCTTGCGTGTGTGTAGGAATTTTTTTGAAATTACTGCGTTCCCAAACATTGTATCTCTTAACGGTATATCAGCCATCTCAGCATGACACTTCTTCAACTATGAAACATGGAACACATCGTGAACTCCTGACAATCCCTCAGGTAACTCCAACTTGTAGGCAACTTCTCTCATCCGTTCCAAAACACGATACGGTCCTACAAATCTCGGGGCTAACTTTCCCTTAACTCCAAAACGTTTCACTCGTCGCGAGGGTGATACTCGCAAATATGCTCTATCTCCAATTTCATATGTTACCTCCTTGCGTTTCGAGTCTGCGTAACTCTTCTGCCTGGACTGAGCAATCTTCAGTCTATTGCGAATCAGTTTAACCTTGTCCTCAGACTCCTTGATTAAGTCTGGTCCAAACAACTGGAGGTCTCTATTTCATCCCACATCAACGGTGTTCTGCACCTGCGTCCATACAAAGCTTCAAACAGTGCCATCTTCAAACTAGCTTGGTAGCTATTGTTGTACGAGAACTCTGCCTAAGGCAAATTGTCATCCCAGCTAGATCCATAATCTAGCGCACAGGCTCTCAACATGTCCTCCAAAATCTGATTGACTCTCTCAGTCTGTCCATCCGTTTACGGGTGAAATGCTGTACTGAACTCCAATCTTGTTCCCAAAGTCTGGTGTAACTGATGCCAAAACTTTGAAGTAAACTGTGTTCCTCTATCTGATACGATGGTCCTCGGAACTCCATGCAGACATACGATCCTCGACATATATATCTTTGTCACATCCCTAGTTTTGGTATGACCTAGGCTAGCCTTCATGTTTGCATCATGTTTAAATTTTATTGAAATTTGAAATGGGGATTTGTGAAACCCTCAGAAATCATTTCTGGAAATGACCCATATAAAAATTGCTCCAAAAAGGTCCAAGAAAATGTTTATGTTGCTCTCTGAAAATATTGGACAGAGATAAAAATCAAACCAATATTTTCATGAGCTCATAAATATTTATTTGGCCATTTGGAATTAAGCAATAATTATTTGCATTGAATATATATATATATGATATATTCATTTATATATGTCCAATAATTCTGATTTTTATGTGAGGGGCTCTGGAATATTTCAACTAGCTCCTACACTAAATTTTAGAAGAAAATAAGTTGATTTAGTATTTTACTAAATCAGGAAACAAATTACAGAAATAGAAAAGAATAACAAAAAGGAAAAAGCCTACCTGTGCTTACCTGCAGCCTGGCACTGTGCAGCCGGCCCGGCCCAGTGGCCCAATAGGCCGGCCCGGCTGACTGGCCAGTGCCAGTAGTCCTCCACCTCCCGCCAGGAGGACAGTGCGCGCGTGGCCGCCGCGCGCGAACACACGCTGGCCACCTCCTGCCTACCTGCCTCGCCCCCTCGATGGCCTAGACGCCTCTGGCGTCGCCACGCACTCCCCTCGGCCTCTCCTACTCTCGTCCATGCTCATCCCCTCCCCTGGATCTCTCCCTCTCCCAGCGACCGAGCGCGTTCGTCGCTGCCGTTCGCCGTTGCCGCGGCCATCGTCACTGCCTCGCCCCTCTGACGAGTCCACGAGCTCCGCCACGTCTCTGCCTACCACTCTGTCGAGCCACGCGCCTCGGGAGGCCCTGGAGTGCCTCCATCACCATCGTCTTCATCTCTGGCCGCCATGGATCCCCATCGCCGCACCGTTCACCTCAGCGCGTCCCCGAGCTCGCCAACCCCTCCGTTCGATCCGCTGTGAGCTTCTGCGTCGATCCCCCCTCTCTCATGGCTCCTTTCCTCCTGCTAACACCGTTGCCGTCGCGGCTGAGATCTCGGCTCCGCCGTTCATGTCGCCGCCGTGGCCACTGTCACCCAGGGCCGCGACCGAGCACACCACCGTGCTCAGTGCAACGCCAGGAGGCCGTCGAGGCACTCCACAGCCCCTGCCATGCCCAGTAGCTCGTTTCCGCCCGAACCCGTTCTCCGGCCGCCGCCTCAAGCTCGATTCCGGTGAGCTCCGGTCGTCCCTGCCTCTCCCACTTGCCCCAGAAGACGTGGACGAGCTCTGGCTCCTCGCCCGTGGCCTCCGCCGTCCAAATGGTCGCCGGAAGGCGAATCCCGTGCCCTCCGCCACGTTCTGCCTCGCCGGCGGCTAAATGCCGGCGGGATTGACCGGGTTTTGACCCCGCTGACCAGGAGGTTTGACCTCCCGTGGTCGCTGACATGTGGGGCCCGGCCCTGTTAATTTTAGTTTATGATTAGTTTAATAACTAACTAACCATGTTAACTAACTGTGACACTAACATGTGGACCCCACACGTCAGGTTTGACCTGGTCAGCCCCGTTGACTCGCTTACGTCATGCTGACATAGTGCTGACGCAATATATCATTTTCTGGTTTTAAAATAAATCAGGAAATTCCAGAATATATTCAAAACTTCAAAAATTCATAGAAATTCAACCGTAGCTCAGATTGAAATAATTTATATATGAAAAATGATCAGAAAAATTCAATCTATCCATATGTACCATTTTCATGCATGACAGACCAACCTATACATGCTGTATATATGAAAACACATGAATGACATTTATAAGAGCTTATTTTGAAGTTGCATTTGAACCTTTGGTTCAAATGGACCTCAACCAAATGAATGCTAGTTGCATTAGCTCAAACAACATCACATCTTCATGCCATGTTCATGCATCATATTGTTGCATATGGTTGTGTATTGATTTCTGACACCGTTCCTTCTTGATAGGTCCTGCTCCGGAGACCGATCCAGAGTACCTGTCAGTGGAGCAGTGCCTCCTGTTGATCTACCAGGCAAGCAACCCCCTTGTTCATTCCGATACAATCCTACTCTCCTGCTCCTACTCTCTTTTATTGCATTAGGACAACAACGATTCAACTGCTACTTTATGCTGCGGTAGTTGAACCCATTCCTCTGCATGACCTGTCATTGCCACAGTAAATAGTTGAAACCCACTAGCATGTGTAGGAGTTGATTGAGCCATGTTGTGTTTCTACCATGCTTTGCCTGCTATTGCCTAGAGTTTGTCAGGTATGATTCATCGGGAATGAACTGGAGTGTTACGATATGTTCTGGTGCTGAGAGTTAAGCGTGTGAACACGATTTGGTAAAGGTAGCGGTGAGAGGCCATGTAGGAGTACATGGTGGGTTGTATCATTGGGACTGTCCTTAAGAACTGAGTTCTGTGTAAGTTGTCCAATGACTAGCTACTACCACACATTGGGCTCCGGGCGCTCCAAGCTCTCTCGACTTATTAACCGCCTTGATCTCGGTCCAGGAGTTGCAAATAGTTTCTGGTGTTTGTATGTAGTGCTATTTTTCTACCGAGTGGCACTCGACAGGGTGGACTTGGGACAGACTAGGCACACGTGGGCCGGTGTACCGAGTGGCACCCGGATGGTGGGCTTGGGAACCCTGTACACATCATTTGGGGCCGTGAGCGAAACCCCGGCCAGATCTCCTTGCGGATGGAACCCGAATAGGCGATAAACCTGGACTAGAGTCTTGTGTGGTTAGTCAGGTCATGGCCGACACCCTCGCCAGGCTTCCGCTTGAAGGTTGCCGAGATACATGACGTGTATATGGTGATAAGTGGTGAGAGCGTGTGTGAAGAAGTACACCCCTACAGGTTTATCATGATCTATTCAAATAGCCGTGTCCTCGGTTATGGACTTCTTGGATGCTTACGTGGTACATAGACAACTTAAAGTGGATACTCTAAAATGCTCAAGACAAGTGTGAGTGCTATGGATGGCCTTCTCGTAGAGAGACGGGGATGAATCCATAGTAGTGTATTGATGTGGTGATTAGTGGACTCGTGTGCGCTGCCTCACCTCAAAGAAGTTTCTCGTTGTCGTAGAACAGGATAGCCACTGAGTCAAAGCTGGCTTGCTACAACTAAACCCCACATTACCTTCTTGTTACAAATGCATGTATGATAGGATCCGATGTAAGTCTTGCTGAGTACCTTTGTACTCACATTTGCTTTATTTATGTTTTGCAGGTGAGACATCTGTCTCACTAGTAGTACCACTTGGACTTCGACGAGTAGCTTGTTACCTCAGCTACGATCTTGTACCCTTGGGAGGGTCTTGTAGATAGTCAGGCTTCTCAGCCTTTTTCTTTTGTAGTTGTCTGTACTCAGACATGTAATGCTTCCGTTGCTTGTATGCTCTGAATGATGGGTCATGTGACCCCTGTTTGTATTTAATGCTATGTGGCTCTTCTGGGCCTTTATCTATATGAGTTTGCGTTATGTTGTGATGCCATGTTGTACAACACATACTTGCATGTTATGCGTACATGTGACATGTATTACTATGTGTTGGATCCGACAATCTAGTTGTTTATCCTTGGCAGCCTCTCTTATGGGGAAATGTAGTCTAGTGCTTCCTTGAGCCATAGTAGTCCGCTACAGCCTGGTTCACCGGAGTCATGCTAGCCCAGCACTACTGCTTAGGACATTTGACTGGCCGACATGTGTTTCCCTTCGTTCCTGTGTCTGTCCCTTCGGGGAAATGTCACACGGTGACATCCGGAGTCCTGCCTAGCCTGCTATAGCCCGGGTTCCCTGGAGTCCTGTTAGCCCAGTGCTACAGCCCGGATTCACACGCTGCTGACCGACATGCTCGATGTGAATCATGTATGCCTGTCCTCATAGGTTAGTGCTGCTTTGGGTTCACGACTAGCCATGTCGGCCCGGGTTCTCTGTCATATGGATGCTAGCGACACAATCATATACGTGAGCCAAAAGGCACAAACGGTCCCGGGCCAGGGTAAGGCGACACCCGTGGGGATACCGTGCATGAGGCCGCAAAGTGATATGAGGTGTTACCGGCTAGGTCGATGTGACTTGGAATCGAGGTCCCGACAGCTTTGGTATCAGAGCCTGGCTTCCTGTAGGATTACCAAGCCAACCTGGTCGAAGTTGAGTCTAGAAATTCTTTAGTTATATAGGGTTATTGATTGTGGAAGGGAACGTAAGGCTCTTTTTACTCCTTATACCTCATGCCTTCTGATCTGAGTCATCCTATCTTTCCTACGGGGTTAAGGAACTAGGCTTTCTCTTCCGTCTATTAGGATCACGTGTTACCACTCTGTAGTCTCTAAGGTTTGGTTGATCTGAGTCTTATCCCAGTTTGAGTACCTCCGGTGTAGCCTGTTTAGTAATATCTCAGAACCTTGAGTGATGATGTTGAGTATGGTGCTACCCCGTTTTTTGCAAAATGTCTCATTTCGAGCATTTTACTGCCGTTATGCTGCCGGAATCATCCTAGGAGTTCAAGAGATAGTATTTTTCCTTGTACTATATTCTACATCCTTATGATGATGTTGAATCCATCCTTGTTTCCTTGGTTGGTTCTTCAGGATGTCGTCAGTTAACCGAAGTTCTGTTGCTCGTAGTCGGAACCACGGAGATGGTAGGCATGAGGATCCTCCCGACCAGCCTTCGTTGGCAGAGTTCATGTTAGAAATGGAGAAGAACAAGCGAGAGTCTAACCGCTTGTTAGCATGTATTGAGGAGAACACCTCCCATCAACACAAAGAGTCAGCGTCCATCTATGATTTCATTGGTTTGAAACCACCTACCTTCCATCATTCCATTGAACCACTCGATGCAGATGACTGGCTCCGTAGTATCACACACAAGCTATGTTCTATGAACGTAGCTGAAAGTGACAAGGTCACTTACGCTGCTTCTCATCTGGAAGGTCCTGCTAGTATTTGGTGGCAGAACTATGAGGCTATGCTTCCAGCTGGCCAGATAACCACCTGGAGAGATTTCACCGAGGCTTTTCGCGAGCATCACATTCCTCAGGCTCTCATCGACCGCAAGAGAGAAGAGTTCTGTAGTTTCACCCAGGACAAGATGGCTGTTGATGTTTACAGTAGAGAGTTTGAGAACCTTGCCCGCTATGCTACAGAAGAGGTGTCCACGGACGCTAAGAAGCAGACTAGGTTCCGGAAGGGTCTCAACCCCAAGTTGCGTCGTGATCTCCACTTGCATCATTGCAATACATTCCAGGCTCTTGTGAACAAGGCCATTAATGCAGAGACAGCTCAACTCACTTACGAGGAGTCTCGTAAGCACACCCGTGGTTTGGGTTCTTCTTCCGGTTCTACTTCGCAAAAGCGCGGATTTGGGTTCCGAACTCCGCTCTTCCACCCGGTTATTCACCGAGGCTCTCTTATGTGGCGCCTCACCCAGTTCAGTTACATGCTCCACCCAGGCCTACTGGTAGACCGCTTGTCAATGCGGATCCATGTCCTACTTCAGGGACTTGCTTCACATGCGGAGAGCCAGGACACTATGCATGTGACTGCTCTCAAACCATTTATGCTCCACCCCTGCCTGAGAAGTCTGTTGGCCGTGGTAAGCCACCATGCAAGATGATTAGTGTCAAGTCATCTCCCACTGAACGTGGATGTGTGCATCACGTCTCAGCTAAAGACACTCATGATGATCCGGATGTCGTTCCTGGTACACTCCTTGTCAACTGTCATCCAGCTTCGGTTCTGTTCGCTACCGGAGCATCTCACTCCTTCATCTCTGAAGGCTATGCTCGTTTGCACGATATGTAATTTTGTGATATGCCAACTCCACTTGAAATCCAAACTCTAGGGTCTAGATGGCAAACAACTAGAATAAGCCATGGTAATGAAATCCTTGTTGACAGACTTGTATTCCTTGCATCACTTATAGCCCTCAAGTCTACAGATATTAACATCATCTTGGGTTTGGATTGGATGAAAGCTCATCATGCCAAGATTGATTGTTACACAAGGTCTGTTGAGCTTACACACCCATCTGGCAAGATAGTCACCGTCTCCACTAGAGTTGCAAAGCGCCAACTCTATTCTCTTAATGCCAACCCTCTTCCTGACCTTGAAGATATCCTGGTAGTCCGTGACTTTCCGGATGTCTTTCCAGAGGAACTGCCAGGTATTCCACCTGACAGAAATGTAGAGTTTGTCATAGAGCTTATCCCAGGAACCGCCCCAATTTCTAGGAGACCTTACACGATGGCACCCTTAGAACTAGCTGAGCTTAAGAAACAACTCGATGAATCCTTGCAAAAGGGTTTCATCCGTCCTAGTTCTTCTCCCTGGGCTTGCCCCGTCCTCTTCGTCAAGAAGAAGGATGGTACAGACCGAATGGTTGTAGATTATCGTCCCGTTAATTTGGTCACGATAAAGAACAAGTATCCGCTCCCCAGGATCAACGATCTGTATGATCAGCTCGCTGGATCCTCAGTCTTTTCCAAGATGGATTTGAGGTTAGGCTACCACCAAATCAAGATCAGAAATGAGGACATTTCTAAGACGGCTTCTGTCACTCGTTATGGCCAGTACGAGTACACCGTCATGTCCTTCGGTCTAACCAATGCTCCAGCTACACTCTCCCGCTTGATGAACTCGATCTTCATGGAGTACTTATGTCGACGTTCTGGGAATGGGGGTCCCCAGACTTGCCTGCCTGTAGCCTGCGGCGTGGCTCAAAGGGGGGCCCAGCAAGGCCCATCTTCACCAACACAAACTCAAGACCCTCGCGAGGGGCCAAGCCTCGCGGGGCGGACGACACGGAGCTTCCTCAGGCATGGCCTCGTCGGGCTGGCTCACGAGGAGGCGAAGAGATCAAGGCGGGGTACCTCGCGAGGTGCCCGTGACGCAAGCCATGACGACTCAGGGTGCCAGACGGGTGCCAGCCGCGCAGCGTCCTCCTTTCCTCTTTGGTGCAAAGGGGGCAAGTGCAGCCGCGGGGTACCGAGGCATCAGGCAAAGGTTGTCGTTTCGGTGCAACGAGACCAAAACCAGGAGGACTACGAGACGGAGGTCACCGTGGAGCCCAAGACGGCGTCATCACCAAAGCTTTGCGCAGGCGAAGACTACTTTTGTCAGGATAGTTGATACTTGTTGTCCCCCTTCAAATTAGCCCGCCATTGTTGGCTCCCTTCCCGCTCAATATTTGGGGAGAGGACCAGGGCCACTATAAATAGGACTAGCCACCCGCGTAGCAAGGGGTTCGGCTCAGTCTCCTCCAAGGGCTCGACAAGTAGAGAGGTGGTAAAGAGAGAGAGAGAGAGATAGAGAAAGGTGGCTGAACTCCTCCCAGTAGTTCATCGCCCCAGCCAAGAACAGACCCTCGCGAGGCTGTTCTCCCTTGTACTGTCCATTATCATCAGCCCAAGAGGCAATCCACCACACCACACACTGGAGTAGGGTATTACACCACAACGGTGGCCCGAACCAGTATAAACCCTGTGTCCCTTGTGTTGTTCTTTTCGTAGCTTTGATCCTAGCGTGGCGGAGGGGTGCAGGGAGGTAGGAGGCGAAATCTCCGCGCGCACCCCAGTGTTCGAACCTCAAGGGTCTGCCGGAACCCAAAATCCGATATTTGGCGCACCAGGTAGGGGGTGTGCCGGAATTCGTCTTCCACCGCTCTGTTCTCCTCCGACCATCGCGCCCATGTGTGATGCATGTCGGGCCCGCGCGGAGCACCGGGCCGCCCTTGCTTCCCACGTCGCCCAGATGGCCCCTGTCGGCGGGCGCCCTTGCCGTTCCCCATCACCTGCCGTCCATGCCGCCACCGGCCCGGCGGGGGACGAGCGGCAAGCATCATCGTGGCATCTGTCCGTGCGGCAAGACGGCCGCGCCGCAACTCACTCGCTCACCCTAGCTGGTTCTTCGTCCCACGCACTCCACGTGCCCACGGAGCCCCGCGACCTCTTCCCCGCCTATCGCGCTGCACCAGCACCCCCAGTCGTCGCGGCCCTCTTGGGCGGCTCGCAGGCGCCGCCTACAAGTTACCACGCCAAGCCGTTCATCCGCCGGGTCAGCGCCGCCTCCACACGGCAGGGGGCTCCCCTGGATCGGGCGGCGCCCGAGACCGGCCTGAGCTTCAGCCCGGAGGACCACCCCTCGAACTCGGCCGGCTCGGGCACGCTCCCCATGCTATGCACCCCCACCATCTGCCAGGTGGCCGTCACCAGAACTCTTATCGATGGCGGGGCGGGCCTCAGCGTGCTCTCAGTCAAGGCCTTCAACCTCCTCTGCATATCCCTGGAACGGTTGCAGCCCAGCCGGCCCTTCTCAGGCGTTGGGGGCAGGTCGTCCAGCTCCTTGGGGCAGATCCGGCTCCCGGTGACCTTCAACACCCACGACAACTTCTGCACGGAGCTGGTGGACTTCGACATCGCCCCCATCGGCCTCCCCTACAATGCCATCCTCGGCTACCCAGCGCTGGCCCAGTTCATGGCCGCGACGCACCCGGCGTACAACCTCATGAAGATGCCCGGGAGCAGCGGTGACCTCACCATGCACGGGGATACTGGTGACGCTCTGCGGGTGCTCAAGCTCGTCTTCAGGACAGCAGCGTCAGCACAACCTGCCGACTCGGGGGCCCCCGAGCCCAAGGTGGCTGCGCCCGCCAAGAAGAAGCAGTTGTTCACCCAGGACAAGGCAGAAACCAAGCAGGTGCCCGTCGATGAGGACGGGTCCACCAACGCCACTTTCACCATAGGCGCCCACCTCAAACCCGAGCAGGAGGAGGCCCTGGTCGCGTTCCTGCGTGCAAACAAGAAGGTATTCGCTTGGGAGCCAGACCAGTTGGCAGGGATCCCCAGGAGCATAATCGAGCATTACCTCAACGTGTGCCCCAACGTGCGCCCTATGAAGTAGAAGGCCAGGCGGCAATCCACAGAAAAGCAGGCCTTCATCGTCCAAGAGACCCGCAAATTAGAGGCCGCTGGGGTCATTCGCGAGGTCCGATACCCAGATTGGTTGGCCAACCCTGTTGTTGTGCCGAAGAAGGGAGGGAAGGAACGCATGTGTGTCGACTTCACCAACCTCAACAAAGCGTGCCCGCAAGATCCGTTCCCGCTCCCCCGCATCGACCAGATCGTTGATTCCACCGCGGTATGCGACCTGTTGTGCTTCCTGGATGCCTTCTCCGGGTATCACCAGATCAAGATGGCGGTGGAAGACGTTGAGAAGACGGCCTTCCTAACCCCGTGCGGGGTGTACTACTACACCTGCATGCCATTCGGGCTGCGTAACGCAGGGGCGACCTTTCAGCGGCTGATGCATATCACCTTGGGCCCACAGCTGGGGAAGAATGTTGAAGCTTACGTCGATGACATCGTGGTAAAATCTCGGGAGGCCAGGACCTTGATACAAGACCTGGAGGAAACCTTCGCGAGCCTCAACGCAGTGAACCTACGGCTCAACCCAGAGAAGTGTGTGTTCGGAGTCCCCTCGGGCAAGCTCTTGGGTTTCCTCATGTCCCACCGAGGCATCGAGGCTAACTTGGAGAAGGTCAAGGCGGTGGAAGACATGAGCCCGCCAAAGACCCTCAGAGAAATGCAGAAGCTCACGGGGCGCGTGACCGCGCTGGGGCGCTTCATCTCCAAGCTGGGGGAACGAGCCCTGCCCTTCTTCCAGCTAATGAAGAAAAAGGGGCCCTTCGAGTGGACTGAAGAGGCCGACAAGGCGTTCCAAGATCTCAAGAGATACCTGACCAGACCACTGGTCATGGTGGCCCCGCGCCCTCAGGAGCCCCTGGTGCTCTACCTCGCCGCCACTCCCTACTCCGCCAGCGCAGCCTTGGTAGCAGTCAGAGAGGAGCGCCGGATCAAAACCGCGGCAGCAGCCCGGGATAAGGCAGAACAGGGACAAGGAAGGCCCACAGAAACTGCCATCACGGCCGAGGAGGATCAGCCGCCGCAGAGGGGCGCACCAGAGGCGGAAGAGGCCCCTCTTCCAGACGGCCAGTCTCAGGAGGCCCCATTGCCCCAAGGGGCGCCACGGTCTTCGAAGGGAGCCACCTGCACTGACGCACTCCACCTTGTTGAGCACCCGGTGTACTTCGTCAGCACAGTGCTGCGGGATGCAAGGGCACGGTACCCCATGCCTCAAAAACTTCTCCTCGCGTTACTGGTGGCTTCGCGCAAACTGCGGCACTATTTTCAGGGTCACCCCATCAAGGTCGTCTCGTCATACCCCCTGGAGAGGGTGCTCAGGAGCCCCAAATCAGCTGGGAGGGTCGCTGAGTGGAACATAGAGCTGCAAGCGTTTCAGCTCGAATTTAGCACGACCAGAGTCATCAAGGGAGCAGCGTTGGCAGATTTTGTGGCAGAATGGACGGAGGCGCCAGGCCTCAAGGCTGGCGAGGATCGGTCCTTGTCCCCGGGAAGCGAGGTGCCAGAAGGCTGGGTTATGTACTTCGATGGGGCGTTCTCCAGACACGGCGCAGGGGCTGGGGCGGTGCTTATATCACCCATCCAGGACAAGCTCTATTACGCCGTGCAGCTTTGTTTCCAGCAAGGCGAGAAGGTCTCCAACAACATAGCAGAATATGAAGGCTTAATAGCGGGCATGAAGGCCGTAGCTTCCCTGGGGGTGAAACGCCTCACCATCAAGGGCGATTCGCAGCTCCTTGTCAATTTCTCCAACAAGGTGTACGAGCCGAAGGATGAGCACATGGAGGCCTACCTTGCAGAGGTCCATAGGATGGAGAAGCAGTTCTGGGGGTTGGAGTTGCAGCATGTGCCCCGTGGCACCAATCAGGAAGCCGATGACATCGCCAAACGCGCGTCCAGGCGGTTACCTCAGGAGCCTGGCATTTTCGAGGAGCAGCTCTTCAAGCCTTCAACCTTACCGTCATTATCAAACACGGCTCAGCCCAGGGAGGAGCTCCCTCAGCCACCTGCCTCAGGAGCTCCAGCTTGTGGCCCGGCCTCGGGAGCACGCCTGCTCCTGATGATGGAACCTCAGGAGGGATGTTGGATCACGGAGCTCCGGAGCTACCTAACGCAAGGGACCCTGCCGGAGAAGGAGGAGGAAGCAGAGCGAGTGGCACGCCAGGCCACGGCATACTGCATCAAAGATGGGGAGCTCTACCGAAAGCGACCAAATGATGTATCCCTGCACTGCATCTCCAGGGAGTAAGGGAAGGAACTACTAGAAGATATACACGGCGGAGACTGCGGACATCATTCGTCATCACGGACCCTCGTTGGCAAGGCATTCCGCACTGGGTTTTACTGGCCCACCGCGCTCAATGACGCCGTTGAACTAGTGAAGGCTTGTGAGGCCTGCCAGTTCCACGCCAAGCAGATCCATCAGCCGGCAGGGGGCTTGCAGACCATCCCCCTTTCATGGCCATTTGCAGTCTGGGGGCTCGACATCTTGGGTCCGTTTCCTCGGGCGCCAGGGGGCTACCGCTACCTTTACGTTGCCATGGACAAATTCACCAAGTGGGCTGAAGTGGAGGCTGTCCACACCATTCCTGCAGGTTCTGCAGTCAAGTTCATCAAGGGCATTGTGAGCCGGTTCGGGGTGCCAAATCGCATCATCACGGACAACGGTTCGCAGTTCACCAGTAACCTCTTCAAAACATACTATGCTAAACTTGGAACGCAGATATGCTACGCTTCAGTGGCGAACCCCCGGAGCAACGGCCAGGCCGAGCGAGCCAACGTGGAGGTCCTGAGGGGCCTCAAGACCAGAACGTTCAAGAAGAAGATGGAGGCTTGTGGCAGAGGTTGGTACGACGAACTGTAGTCCGTGTTGTGGTCAATCCGCACCACCGCAACCAAGCCGACTGGAGAGACCCTATTCTTCTTGGTCTATGGAGCAGAAGCAGTCCTCCCTCATGAGGTCAGACATCGCTCTGCGCGGGTCCTGGCGTTCAACGAGGTGCAGCAGGGCGCCATGCGGGGGACGGACCTCGTGCTGGGGGAGGAGCGTCGCCGGGAAGCCGCGCTGCGAGCGGCGAGGTACCAACAAGCACTGCGGCAATATCACTGCCGCAACATCCGCCCCAGGACTCTTGAGGTAGGAGACCTAGTGCTCAGGCGGGTTCTCTCCAGGGAGGGATTGCACAAGCTCTCCCCCATGTGGGAGGGCCCGTTCAAGGTTGTTCATGTTTCCAGGCCCGGCTCCGCGCTTGGAGACTCAAGAGGGAGTGCCGGTCCAGAATGCATGGAACATCCAGCACCTCCGGAGGTTCTACCCCTGAAAAGGCCCGGAGCCTGTGAAGCAAGGCGAGTGCCTGTGAAGCTATCGCGTTTTGGAAAAGGCCCGGAGCCTGTGAAGCAAGGTGAGTGCCTGTGAAGCTATCGCGTTTTGGAAAAGGCCCGGAGCCTGTGAAGCAAGGCGAGTGCCTGTGAAGCTATCGCGTTTTGGAAAAGGCCCGAAGCCTGTGAAGCTATCACGTTTCGGAAAAGGCCCGGAGCCTGTGAAGCAAGGCGAGTGCCTGTGAAGCTATCGCGTTTTGGAAAAGGCCCGGAGCCTGTGAAGAAGGCCAACGCCTGTGAAGCTCGCCGCCCGTGACACTCTCATGTAATAATGAGTTGGGGCTGTACACGCCCCAGAGTCTCAGGAGCACCGGCCTCAGGCCTTGGGGCTCCCTCCCACGCCCAGTGGCAGCACTTAGCTCCGCGCTGGTGAGAAGACGTCGAAGACTAGACTAGGTGCCGAACGCGGCTTTTCATTTGCTTTCCGCAGTTGGTTTGTTCCTCTTCGCTTGGAGTTTTGTTGAAGTTGTTGCCGTCTTTGGCTTGCGGTTCTTCGGCTTTTTGCTCTCCTGCCTCGGTTTCTCTTGTGCAAGGCCTCGCGAGGGGGAGAGCCGGGCGCCCTCGCAAGTGTTCCTATCCTAGTCACTCAAAGAGTTCGCGACCTGGGCCCCTTACAGGAGCACCCCTCCAGTCTGTGCCCCACGGGCACCGCGACACAAACAAAGGGCCTGGGTCGGTCGCCCCCCACGGCCGGAGCCGGGAACTATCCATGCTCGAGCACATAGCCGAAAGGTACGGTAACGAAAGCAAAACGATGATTAACAAGCAATAACCCAAACACGCCCCCGCGGGGCTCCGCACTATTGTCTTTGTTATGCAGGAAAAAGGGAAGAGGAAGAACAAATCCGGCGCGGCTCGCCTCACACCGGCCCGCAGGGAAGGCCCGAGCTGCCTCTGGAGCTCAGGCGGACTCCCTCTCGCGCTTCACCAGGGCGCGGCGGCGGGCGGACACGTTACCACCCCCTAAGCAGATACGACAGCGTGGAGGCTGATCGCGACCACCGCTAGAGGAGTCGCCGCCTGAAGAAGAACCGGAGAAGCTTGGGGAACCCCGAACGCCGCCAGCCGTGCGAGCGCTGCTCTCTCCACCATCACCGGAGCTGGGTTCCCAGCCACGGTCGTCACCCTCGGGGCAACACCCTGGGCGGCGACCATCTTCCCCAAACACCCTCACATAGAGGGTGGTGTCTCCGTCAAACTTGAAGTGTAGGGTGCACCGACGGCTCAGGCCACGCGCGCGGGCAAACGTCTGCCAACCGCGGGCCAGGGATAGGCTCCCGGCCGCGGAGGCCTCCAGAGAGACCCATGAGGCCCGGCTGTAGCAGTCGTCGGCCTGGAGCCAGAGGCCGCCTGGGGCGCCGGCCGGGAGCTCGCCGAGGAGGAAGCAAGGAAGCGGAAGCCGGGTGCTAGCCGGCTCCGCCAACCACACGATGAACTTCGGCAGCACTTCAGTAGCACGAACGCGCGGCCTAGGGGGACGCGCAGCCGGAGCGCGCCCCCCGGCTACAGCAATCCGCCCGTCGTCGTGCTGAAGATCGCCTCCACGGTCGCGGGGAGCCACCACGATGGCCACAGGATGCTTGCGAGGGCGCCCTCGGCTGCGCTTGGGTGTGGGAGAGGCGGGCTCAACCCGGCAAGCCTTCCCTTTCTCGGCGGCTGAGAACCTCCTCGACGGGGCCATGAAGAAAAAGGAGAAGCAAGGGGGGATGAACTGGAAGGGCGAGCGCTGGTCCATACTTATGGCTGGCGATGGCCAACCAACGGCCCACACGATCGCAGGTAATTATGACCCGCTTTGCATGCAAGGGCTTGTCTAATCCATGCAGTTGCCGAGGCGCCGTGGGGAAGTGGAGACGCCCATGTCCAATCAACCGCCACGCGGTGCCCAAGGCCGCAGGCTGTTAGGGCCCACGGCGCTTCGCTCTTGCCCTTCCGCCTCCCTGCACGGCCAAGTCCGGGCGCGCCTTGGGCCCGGGGGCTACTATCGGCATTCTGGGAACGGGGGTCCCCAGACTTGCCTGCCTGCGGCCTGCGGCGTGGCTCAAAGGGGGGCCCAGCACGGCCCATCTTCACCGACACAAACTCAAGACCCTCGCGAGGGGCCAAGCCTCGCGGGGCGGACGACACAGAGCTTCCTCAGGCACGGCCTCGTCAGGATGGCTCACGAGGAGGCAGAGAGATCAAGGCGGGGTACCTCGCGAGGTGCCCGTGACGCAAGCCATGACGACTCAGGGCGCCAGGCGGGTGCCAGCCGCGCAGCGTCCTCCTTTCCTCTTTGGTGCAAAGGGGGCAAGCGCAGCCGCGGGGTACCGAGGCATCAGGCAAAGGTTGCCGTTTCGGTGCAACGAGACCAAGACTAGGAGGACTACGAGATGGAGGTCACCGTGGAGCCCAAGACGGCGTCATCACCAGAGCTTTGCGCAGGCGAAGACTACTTTTGTCAGGATAGTTGATACTTGATGTCCCCCTTCAAATTAGCCTGCCATTGTTGGCTCCCTTCCCGCTCAATATTTGGGGAGAGGACCAGGGCCACTATAAATAGGACCAGCCACCCGCGTAGCAAGGGGTTCGGCCTAGTCTCCTCCAAGGGCTCGACAAGTAGAGAGGTGGTAAAGAGAGAGAGAGAGAGAGATAGAGAAAGGTGGCTGAACTCCTCCCAGCAGTTCATCGCCCCAGCCAAGAACAGACCCTCGCGAGGCTGTTCTCCCTTGTACTGTCCATTATCATCAGCCCAAGAGGCAATCCACCACACCACACACTGGAGTAGGGTATTACACCACAACGGTGGCCCGGACTAGTATAAACCCTGTGTCCCTTGTGTTGTTCTTTTCATAGCTTTGATCCTAGCATGGCGGAGGGGTGCAGGGAGGTAGGAGGCGAAATCTCCGCGCGCACCCCAGTGTTCGAACCTCAAGGGTCTGCCGGAACCCGAAATCCGACAACTTAGATAAGTTCGTCATGGTTTACCTCGATTATATTCTTATTTACTCGAAGAACGAGGAAGATCATGCCGAACATCTTAGACTTGTGTTAGAGAAACTCAGAGAGCACCGCCTTTATGCCAAGTTCTCCAAGTGCGAATTTTGGTTCCCAGAAGTGACCTATCTCGGCCACGTGATCTCTGGCAAGGGCATTGCCGTCAGTCCTGAGAGAGTTCAGGCCGTTCTTGATTGGACTCCGCCTGAAACGGTTAAGCAAGTTCGGAGTTTCCTTGGCCTAGCCAGTTATTGTCGCCGCTTCGTTGAGAACTTCTCCAAAGTGGCCAAACCTCTCACGGAACTTCTCAAGAAAGATAAAAAGTTTGAGTGGTCCCCACAGTGTGAGGACAGTTTTTAGGAACTGAAAAGACACCTGACTTCGGCTCCCATACTTGTGCCACCGGATTTCACTAAAGACTTTGTTATCTACTGCGACGCCTCACGACAGGGACTAGGTTGCATCCTTATGCAGGATCGTCATGTGATTTCCTATGCATCTCGACAGTTGCATCCACGTGAGGAGAATTATCCTACACATGATTTAGAGCTTGCAGCCGTAGTCTATGCACTTAAGACCTGGCGACATTACCTTCTTGGTAAATGTTGCGAGATTTACACCAACCACCAGAGTCTCAAGTATATCTTCACCCAACCAGATTTGAACCTTAGGCAAAGACGTTGGCTGGAGTTGATCTCAGATTACGACTTAGGGATTACCTACACCCCAGGCAAGGGAAATGTCATGGCTGATGCACTAAGTCGTAAGTCCTATTGCAACAATCTCATGTTGCAACAGGGCCAACCACTTCTCCATGAGGAATTCTGTAAGCTAAACCTTTACATCGCTCCTCACGGATTCCTTTCTACCTTGGTGGCGAAACCTACTCTTGTGGATCAGATCATCTCTGCTCAGAAGCAGGATACGGGAATTTCCCGGATCAAGAGAAACATTAACAAGGGAGTTGGTGGTAGTTTCTCTATAGATGATTGTGGTGTTGTTTTCTTTGAGAGTCGCTTGGTGGTTCCCAAGAATCAACATCTTCGACAATTAATCCTTAAGGAGGCGCATGGATCTCCTCTCGCGATTCATCCCAGTAGTACTAAGATGTATCAGGACCTACGCCAGAGGTTCTGGTGGACTAGGATGAAGAGAGAAATTGCTCAGTTTATTGCTAACTGTGATGTTTGTCGTTGCATTAAGGTAGAACATCAAAGGCCTGCTGGCACCCTTCAACCTTTAGCTATTCCTGAGTGGAAATGGGATAAAGTTGGTATGGACTTCATCACCGGCTTTCCCAGGACCAAGAGAGGGAATAATGTGAACTTCGTAGTCATTGATCGTCTTTCCAAAGTGGCTCACTTCCTACCTGTTCGAGAGAGTATCACCGCTAGTTAGCTCGCTGACTTATATATTTCTCAAATAGTGTCACTTCTTGGTGTCCCACTAGAGATCAATTCAGACCGTGGTAGTCTTTTCACTTCTCATTTCTGGGAGAGTTTCCAAAATGCCATGGGCACCCATCTTTCCTTCAGTACCGCTTTCCACCCTCAATCAAGTGGTCAGGTGGAACGGGTCAACCAAATTCTCAAAGACATGCTTAGAGCTTGTGTTATCTCATTCGGTATGGATTGGGAGAAGTGTCTTCCCTTCGCCGAGTTTGCTTATAACAATAGCTACCAATCCAGCCTCAAGAAAGCTCCTTTTGAGGTTCTGTATGGACGAAGATGTCGAACACCTTTGAACTAGTCAGAAACCTGTGAAAGACAATTGTTTGGACCGGATATGATCCAGGAGGCAGAAGAGCAAGTTCGCATCATTCGTGAGAATTTGAAAACAGCCCAATCTCGTCAAAAGAGCCAGTATGACCGTAGTCATAAGGAAGTGGCTTATGAAGTTGGCGACAAAGCTTACCTTCGGGTTACCCCTTTGAAGAGTACCCACCGTTTCGGTATCAAGGGCAAGTTGGCTCCTTGTTACATTGGTCCTTTTTGCATTCTCGCTAAACGAGGAGAGGTTGCCTACCAGTTGGAACTACCCCCACATCTTTCTCGAGTTCATGATGTCTTCCACGTCTCTCAACTCAGGCGTTGCTTCTCGGATCCCATCCGCGGAGTGGACCACGAAACGCTTGATCTCCAAGATAACCTCACTTATCGAGAGTACCCCGTCCGCATTCTGGATCAAGCAGAGCGTGTCACTCGATGTCATAACATCAAGTTTCTCAAGGTTCAGTGGTCTCATCATTCCGAGAGAGAAGCTACCTGGGAGCGTGAAGATCGTCTTCGACTTGAGTACCCCGCTTTCTTTCCGCCAACTCCTGAATCTCAGGACGAGATTCTTCCGAGTGGGGGCGAGTTGTCACATCCCTAGTTCTGGCATGACCTAGGCTAGCCTTCATGTTTGCATCATGTTTAAATTTCATTGAAATTTGAAATGGGGATTTGTGAAACCCTCAGAAATCATTTCTGGAAATGACCCAGATAAAAATTGCTCCAAAAAGGTCCAAGAAAACGTTCATGTTGCTCTCTGAAAATATTGGACAGAGATAAAAATCAAACCAATATTTTCATGAGCTCATAAATATTTATTTGGCCATTTGGAATTAAGCAATAATTATTTGCATTGGATATATATATATATATATATATATGATATATTCATTTATATATGTCCAATAATTCTGATTTTTATGTGAGGGGCTCTGGAATATTTCAACTAGCTCCTACAATAAATTTCAGAAGAAAATAAGTTGATTTAGTATTTTACTAAATCAGGAAACAAATTACAGAAATAGAAAAGAATAACAAAAAGGAAAAATCCTACATGTGCTTACCTGCGGCCTGGCACAATGTAGCCGGCCCGGCCCAGTGGCCCAACAGGTCGGCCCGGCCGACTGGCCAGTGCCAGTCGTCCTCCACCTCCCGCCAGGAGGACAGCGCGCGTGTGGCCGCCGCGCGCGAGCACACGCCGGCCAACTCCTGCCTGCCTGCCTCGCCCCCTCGACGGCCTGGACGCCTCTGGCGTCGCCACGCACTCCCCTCGGCCTCTCCCACTCTCCCCCATGCTCATCCCCTCCCCTGGATCTCTCCCTCACCCAGCGACCGAGCGCGTTCGTCGCTGCCGTTCGCCGTTGCCGCGGCCACCGTCACTACCTTGCCCCTCTGACGAGTCCACGAACTCCGCCACGTCTCCGCCTACCTCTCCGTCGAGCCATGCGCCTCGGGAGGCCCTGGAGTGCTTCCATCGCCGTCGTCTTCATCTCCGGCCGCCGTGGATCCCCATCGCCGCACCGTCGACCTCAGCGCGTCCCCGAGATCGCCAACCCCTCCATTCAATCCGCTGTGAGCTTCTGCGTCGATCCCCCCTCTCTCATGGCTCCTTTCCTCCTGCTAACACCGTTGCTGTCGCGGCCGAGAGCTCGGCTCTGCTGTTCATGTCGCCACCGTGGCCACTGTCACCCAGGGCCGCGACCGAGCACACCACCATGCTCAGTGCAACACCAGGAGGCCGTCGAGGCATTCCGCAGAACCTGCCATGCCCCGTAGCTCGTTTCCGCCCGAACCCGTGCTCCGGCGGCTGCCTTGAGCTCGATTCCAGCGAGCTCCAGTCGTCCCTGCCTCTCCCACTTGCCCCAGAAGACGTGGACGAGCTCTGGCTCCTCGCCCATGGCCTCCGCGATCCAAATGGTCGCCGGAAGGCGAATCCCGTGCCCTCCGCCGTGTTCTGCCTCGCCGGCGGCTAAACGCTGGCGGGATTGACCGAGTTTTGACCCTGCTGACCAGGAGGTTTGACCTCCCGTGGTCGCTGACATGTGGGGCCCGGCCCTGTTAATTTTAGTTTAGGATTAGTTTAATAACTAACTAACCCTGTTAACTAACTGTGACACTGACGTGTGGACCCCACACATCAGGTTTGACCTGGTCAGCCCCGTTGACTCGCTTACGTCATGCTGACGTAGTGCTGACGCAATATATCATTTTCTGGTTTTAAAATAAACCAGGAAATTCCAGAATGTATTCAAAACTTCAAAATTCATAGAAATTCAACCGTAGCTCGGATTGAAATAATTTATATATGAAAAATGATTAGAAAAATTCAATCTATCCATCTGTACCATTTTCATGCATGAAAAACCAACCTATAGATGCTGTATATATGAAAACACATGAATGGCATTTATAAGAGCTTATTTTGGAGTTGCATTTGAACCTTTGGTTCAAATGGACCTCAAATAAATGAATGCTAGTTGCATTAGCTCAAACAACATCACATCTTCATGCCATGTTCATGCATCATATTGTTGGATATGGTTGTGTATTGATTTCCGACACCGTTCCTTCTCGATAGGTCCTACTCCGGAGACTGATCCAGAGTACCTGTCAGTGGAGCAGTGCCCCCTATTGATCTAGCAGGCAAGCAACCCCCCTTGTTCATTCCGATACAATCCAACTCTCCTGCTCCTACTCTCTTTTATTGCATTAGGACAACAACGATTCAACTACAACTTTATGCCGCGGTAGTTGAACCCATTCCTCTGCATGACCTGTCATTGCCATAGTAAATAGTTGAAACCCACTAGCATGTGTAGGACTTGATTGAGCCATGTTGTGTTTCTACCATGCTTTGCCTGCTATTGCCTAGAGTTTGTCAGGTCTGATTCATCGGGAATGAATTGGAGTGTTACGATATGTTCTGGTGTTGAGAGTTAAGTGTGTGAACACGATTTGGTAAAGGTAGCGGTGAGAGGCCATGTAGGAGTACATGGTGGGTTGTCTCATTGGGACCGTCCTTAAGAACTGAGTTTTGTGTAAGTTGTCCAATGACTAGCTACTACCACACACTGGGCTCCAGGCGCTCTAAGCTCTCTCGACTTATTAACCGCCTTGATCTCGGTCCAGGAGTTGCAAATAGTTTCTGGTGTTTGTAGGTAGTGCTATTTTTCTACCGAGTGGCACCCGGCAGGGTGGACTTGGGACAGACTAGGCACACGTGGCCCGGTGTACCGAGTGGCACCCGGATGGTGGGCTCGGGAAACCCATACACATCGTTTGGGGCCGTGAGCGAAACCCCGGCCGGATCTCCTTGCGGATGGAACCTGAATATGCGATAAACCTGGACTAGAGTCTTGTGTGGTTAGTCAGGTCGTGGCCGACACCCTCGCCAGGCTTCCGCTTGAAGGTTGCCGAGATACATGACGTGTATATGGTGATAAGTGGTGAGAGCGTGTGTGAAGAAGTACACCCCTGCAGGGTTATCATGATCTATTCGAATAGCTGTGTCCTTGGTTATGGACTTCTTGGATGCTTATGTGGTACATAGACAACTTAAAGTGGATACTCTAAAATGCTCAAGACAAGTGTGAGTGCTATGGATGGCCTTCTCGTAGAGAGACGGGGATGAATCCATAGTAGTGTATTGATGTGGTGATTAGTGGACTCGTGTGCGGTGCCTCACCTCAAAGAAGTTTCTCGTTGTCGTAGAACAGGATAGCCACTGAGTCAAAGCTGGCTTGCCGCAACTAAACCCCACATTACCTTCTTGTTACAAATGCATGTATGATAGGATCTGATGTAAGTCTTGCTGAGTACCTTTGTACTCACGTTTGCTTTATTTATGTTTTGCATGTGAGACATCTGTCTCACTAGTAGTACCACTTGGACTTCGACGAGTAGCTTGTTACCTCAGCTACGATCTTGTACCCTTGGGAGGGTCTTGTAGATAGCCAGGCTTCTCAGCCTTTTTCTTTTGTAGTTGTCTGTACTTAGACATGTAATGCTTCCGTTGCTTGTATGCTCTGAATGATGGGTCATGTGACCCCTGTTTGTATTTAATGCTATGTGGCTCTTCTGGGCCTTTATCTATATGAGTTTGCGTTATGTTGTGATGCCATGTTGTACAACACATACTTGCATGTTATGCGTATGTGTGACGTGTATTGCTATGTGTGGGATCCGACAATCTAGTTGTTTATCCTTGGCAGCCTCTCTTATGGGGAAATGTAGTCTAGTGCTTCCTTGAGCCATAGTAGTCCGCTACAGCCCGGTTCACCGGAGTCCTGCTAGCCCATCACTACTGCTCAGGAGACTTGACTGGCTGACATGTGTTTCACTTTGTTCCTGTGTCTGTCCCTTCGGGGAAATGTCATGCGGTGACATCCGGAGTCCTGCCTAGCCTACTACAGCCCGGGTTTCCCGGAGTCCTGTTAGCCCAGTGCTACAGCCCGGATTCACACGCTGCTGACCGACATGCTCGATGTGAATCATGTATGCCTGTCCCCATAGGTTAGTGCCGCTTTGGGTTCATGACTAGCCATGTCGGCCCAGGTTCTCTGTCATATGGATGCTAGCGACTCAATCATATACGTGAGCCAAAAGGCGCAAACGGTCCCGGGCCAGGGTAAGGCGACACCCGTGGGGATACCGTGCGTGAGGCCGCAAAGTGATATGAGGTGTTACCGACTAGATCAATGTGACTTGGAATCGAGGTCCCGATAATCTTAGCCAACTTCGCACTTGTATAGGTGGTTTTCACTGGGATAAAGTGAGCCACTTTGGTCAAGCGATCAACTACTACCCATATAGAATCGTATCCTGCTCTGGTTCTGGGCAATCCGGTGATAAAGTCCATGCCAAGTTTATCCCACTTCCATTCGGTATCGGCATAGCCTGTAACAGTCCTGCTGGCTTCTGATGCTCTGCTTTTACTCTCTGACATACATCACATACGGTACATACTCGGCAATATCCTTCTTCATACCAGTCCACTAGAAACGTTCCTTCAAATCCAAATACATCTTGGTGTTTCCGGGGTGTATCGAGTATGGTGAGTCATGAGCCTCCTGAAGTATCAACTTCCTGATCTCTGGGTTATTGGGCACATAAACACGGTCCTCAAACCATAAGGTATCGTGCTCATCCTCGCGAAAACCTTTGGCTTTTCCTTTGCCCATCTTCTCCTTTATCTCGGCAATCTCTTTGTCATCCTTCTGAGCTTCTCGAATCTTGCCCAACAATGTAGACTGAACCTCCATTGTGGCAACAAAACCTCTAGGAACAATCTCTAATCGAAGTTCCATGATATCCTCTGCTAACTCCTTTGGCAATCCCTTACTTTCAAGGATATTGGCATAACTCTTCCGGCCCAAGGCGTCTGCTACGACATTGGCCTTTCCGGGATGATAGTGTAGCTTCATATCATAATCCTTTATAAGCTCCAACCATCTCCTCTGCCTAAGGTTCAGCTCCTTCTGTGTGAAGATGTACTTCAAACTCTTATGATCCGTGTACACATCACAACAGTTTCCAATAAGGTAATGTCTCCAAGTCTTCAATGCATGCACTACGGCTGCTAGCTCCAAATCATGCATGGCATAGTTCAACTCATGGGGTTTTAATTGTCGTGAGGCATACGAAACAACTCTTCCGTCCTGCATAAGCACACATCCAAGTCCTAAGCGGGAGGCGTCACAATACACTTGGAACTCTTTATGTATATCTGGCAGTGTTAGCACTGGGGCTATAGTTAAACGTTTCTTCAACTCCTGGAAACTTGCCTCGCAATCATCTGTCCATTTAAACTTAGTGTCCTTCTTCAATAGTTCAGTCATTGGCTTCGCAATCTTGGAAAAATTCAATGAATCTCTGGTAGTATCCTGCGAGTCCAAGGAATCTGCGGATCTCGCTAACTGAAGTGGGTGCCAACCATTTAGTGACTGACTGAACCTTGCTGGGGTCTACTGCTAGTCCTTCTCCTGATAAAACATGTCCAAGGAATCCGACTTCCTTCAACCAAAATTCGCATTTGCTAAACTTAGCATACAACTGGTGTTCCCTGAGTTTCTTGAGAACTAACCGCAAATGCTCCTTGTGCTCCTCTTCATTCTTCGAGTATACCATAATATCATCAATAAACACCACAACAAACTTGTCCAAATATTCCATGAATACCTTGTTCATCATGCTCATGAAATAGGCAGGGGCGTTGGTCAGTCCAAACGACATGACCGTATACTCATATAATCCGTAACGCGTGGTGAATGCTGTCTTTGGTATATCTTTCTCTCAAATCTTCAACTGATGGTATCCGATTGCAAATCGATCTTCGAAAACACCTTAGCTCCTTGCAGCTGATCAAACAGATCATTGATCATCGACAGTGGGTACTTGTTGTTAATCGTCACTTCATTCAAGGCTCGATAATCAACAACCATCCTTAGGGATTTATCCTTCTTCTGAACCAAAAGTACTGGGGCTCCCCAAGGTGACGAACTTATTCGAATGTAGCCTTTATCCATTAACTCCTTGATCTGTTTCTTAATTTCCTCCAGTTCATTTGCGGGCATCCGATAGGGTCTCTTGGATATTGGCCCTGCACCTGGCAATAGCTCTATCAAAAACTCAATGTCTCTATCCGGTGGCATGCCTGGTAACTCCTCTAGAAAAACATCTGGGTAGTCCTTCACTAGAGGCACTTCCTCCTGAACAACTCCCGTGAGGGCATTCATTTGGCTCCTCCTAGGCACATGCCTAGATACATACTTAATCCTTTTTCCCTCCGGGGTGGTGAGATAAATCGACTTACTAGCACAGTCAATGCTTCCTCCATACTTTGACATCCAGTCCATACCTAATATCACATCCAATCCTTGTGACTCCAAGATAATTAGGCCGGACGGAAAAACATGTGTGCCAATGGTTAGGGGTATCTGGTCGCACCATTGGCTAGCCATGTACTCTACTCCAGGCGAACTTACTAGGAGAGGGGTCCTAAGGGTTTGGGTTGGTAGTTTAAACTTATCCACGAATCCCCTTGATATGTATGAATGCGATGCACCAGTGTCAAAAAGAACAAGAGCGGTAAATGACTTAACCAAAAACTTACCTATTACTGCGTCCGGCTGCTCTTCAACCTCCTCCACATTAATGTGGTTCACTTGTCCTTTGTTGAATGGATTAGGCTTCTTCCCAGAGCTCCCATTTCTGTTTCCATTCCTTCCTTCATGGCAATCATTGGCATAGTGCCCTGTCTTCCCGCACTTAAAACAAGTAACTTGACTTAGGTCTCTTTTGGCGGGTATGGCTGTGTTGGAGCGGTTCTGATTGTTGTTAGCTCCATTCCCATTTTCATTCTTGGCACCATTGTGATTATGCGATCCTCCTCCAGTGTGGTTGTGACCTCCATGGTTATGAACAAGTCCTCCCGAGTTCGGGGTTAGGCGAGGCTTCTACAGAGCTCCTGAGTTATACTTCCCTTGTCCGTACTTCCTCTTACGGCTCTCAATCTGTTGCTGCTTCCCTTCAATCATAAGAGCTTTATCTACCAACTCCTGGTAGTTGTTGAAGGTTGCTACCATCAACTGCATGCTCATCTCATCATTCAACCCTTCCATAAACTTCTCCTGCTCCGCGGCATCTGTGGCCACATCATCAGGCGCATAGCGTGATAACTTGCTAAAATCATCCACGTACTGAGCCACAGTATGGTTTCCCTGGCGTAAGTTGCGGAACTCCCGCTTCTTCATCTGAATAGCTCTAGTTGAGACATGGGTTGTGCGGAAAGCTTGCTGAAAGTAGTCCCAAGTGACATTGGCTACAGGAAAAGTGCCCGTGTAATTCTCCCACCATGAGGCTGCTGGTCCATCCAATTGGTGTGCGGCAAAGCGCACCCTCTCAGCATCTGTGCAACCTGAGGTGGTCAACTCCCTTCCAATACGGCGTAGCCAATCATCAACAACTATAGGCTCGATGCTACTGGAAAACACCGGCGGCTGTAACCTTAGAAAACGGGCTAGGTTGTCAACTGGTGGTGGTGGTGGATTGTTGTTGTTGTTGCCCTGGTTCTGAACTAGCAATTGCATCAGGGTATTCTGTTGCTGGATCAACTGAGTGAGCTCAGGCGGGAAGACAAATCCGGGGTCACGTCTCGGAGGCATCTGATGGGTTTAGATGGAAGAGATTAGAATAGAATGAGGTCTAACGAGAAAGCACTACCCATATGCACATGAGACAAACACAATCATTTCACTCAATCAATCAAGGGCATACAAGCGGTCTAGAACTATCGCAAAAGTGCTCGACTACTCCTAATTACATGGGGTATACTAATAATATATGGTGGTCATCTAGAAATTTTGATCGGTGGAAGACTCCATGATATCTGCTCCAGCTTCGTCTTCAAAGTCATCCTCACTAGGATCGGAATCGGTGTCGTCGATGATGATGTAGTCCTCGGGGAGAATCTCCTTGGGTTCTTCGTCTTCTTCTACTAGTGTGGGGTCTCCCATGAATATTCCAATCTTCTTAAGCAAGTCATCATTCTTCTCCAGTAGTGTCTTGATTTCCTCCTCATATCCATCGCGTGTAAACTTGAGTTCTTCCTCCAGCTCGATGATCCTAGTCTTCGCCTTCTTCAAGTCCATCATGTCCGCGCACATCTGGGTCTCCTGACGTCGAATGTGCTGGTTTAACTCCTGGATAAAAGCTGCAATGGATCTATCCTTCTTGGTGTTGATTACTTCCCATTGCTCGTCTCGACGCCCGCATATCTGGTAGATAGTGTCCTTGAGTTCCCTGTTGTAGACTTCTCCAATGCGTTCCATGGTAATGTGGGCTTCCATGCTCTTGCCTAGACTCCAGGTGGGTGCTTCGAAAGAAAATTCTATGGGTTTGGAAGTTGGCGAGAACGTCCTTCCTGGAACTTGTACTTGAATCATCCAGCACTCCTGTTCTGGTAAGGTGGCGTTGTACGTCCCGGTGAAGCTCGGTATTCCAATGTTCAATTACCTAGTGACTTCCTTCAAGTGGCGTCCAAAAGGTGTGTCTTCATCCGGTTGTGCAAACTTGTTCTTCATCTCCGTCATCCGAAAGAGTAGAAAATGGAGAGGAGTCAGAAATGGGTAGAGATGAGTGACCTATGGTTTATCTTAGTGGTCGTGTCCTACACTCAACGTGTGCTCTGATACCATCTTGTAGCGACCTGACCTCAAATGGTCAAGTCTCTGTGCTTCAGTGTCATCCCTGGATCGGTAATGCTGACACACACAGTACTCGAGGATTTATAGCAGAGTAGCAATCACACACTTATTACATCGAATGTCTCCAAAGAGAACTTATTACAAAAATATGGTTTAAGGCCATCTAATGCGATAACAATGGAAGGCTTGGAAGATAAAGTATGTCCATCAACTCCAACGGCATAGCTGAGCTCCACGGCAACGACCTAACGAACCTTACTCCTCGTCTGAAAAGTCTGCGTCATAATATGTTGCAGCCCCAAAACGGGTCAGCACATGGAATATGCTGGCAATATAACACAGTAGAGCATGAATAGAGTAATGCTATATCTATATGCATATTTGGCTGGTGGAAAGCTCTATGGTTATAGTTTTGCGAAAAGCCAATTTTCCCCTACAACAAAGGAATAGATTTTAATTTAACTATCATGGTGGTTGAACACTATTGAGAAGGTACCCCCAACTCAATCCCAAATTAAAGTAGTTAACAACCCAACAATATTAGTTAAGAGTGATGAGATACATGTGATAACCCAAGTACTAGATACTCAAACTTGTCCATAACCGGGGACACGACTAACCATGATTAGATTGTACACTCTGCAGAGGTTTGCGCACTTTTCCCCACAAGACTCGATCGCCTCCGTGGATTTCTCACACTGCATGGTGTTTGAGATACGGATGACTGAGACACAGTCTTTCAGAAACATTAACTCTCTACCCCGGGTAGACCATACCAAACCTACAAAACCCACTACCTGCTGATCTACCTCTTCAAGAGCTTCACGTAACTTACTCAACTATGCTAGAGCCCATAATATCTTGTGGCTGCACATGTAAGTTTCTAGCATGAATCATCTCAGTTCCCTCTGAGCCTGGGTGGCGGTCCATAGGAAGATCACACGGGTACCCCGGGATTTCCAAACAAAAAGAGACAACACTGGGTTCCCCGGGTGCATCAATCCACCCAGATGTTTATTTAAGTTGCCACCTTAAGTTGAACCATTAATTAACAATCTCACAACTGTCATGGATTTCACTCAAACCCAAACCACGTCTACGAGCATAGCATAGCATAGTAATATAAGCAACGCGTAGAAGTAACTCCCAAGGTTTGATAGTAACAGGGCAATAGGTTCTACCTTGACAACTACTTCCCAACCCACAAGTTAATGACATCCTAATCATGCAATGTTTGAGGATTTGAACTAATGCATAAAAACTGGGTATGGAAAGAGTATGATCAACGTGTTACTTGCCTTGCTGACGATCCGCAAATCCTAGGGACTCGTAGTAACACGCTTCGCACTCCGGGTGTTCTATCACAAACAAGCAATAACAATACATAAGCAACATGCAAAGATGCACAAGCAAAACTCAAATAAGAGAGGTTGACCAGAAAGTTCAATTTAAGAACTCCGGTTTGCAAAAAGAATCAAATCAAATGGAGCAACGAAACTCAACGGCGAAAGAAACAAGATCTGTTTACTAATCTGGATTAAGTTCAAATTTTATAGTAGCAAAAACGTGTGCAAGATGGTTAAACAGAAAGAGGGTCTCGAGACGAAGATCTAGGCGCTTGAATCGCCTAATTCCGACTAACGAGCGAAAAGATAAATAGAAACTAAGATCGGATCAGAAATCGCGATCGAAAATAATCGTAGATAAATCCGACAAAGAAAACTGACGAATAGACTAACGAACGAGCGTTTTTAACTGTAACTAACGGGCGAAAACCGTTCGTTAAAACGAACGTACGGACGAACGTCCGCTATTTAGAAGAACCGAGAAAAACCGGCGAACCGAACTAGGGTTTCTAAAAAACTGAACGGTTTTAAAAATAAAAACCGGCAGCTCGGAACCGACGCGGTACCTCCGGCGATGTGCTCCGGCGAGGCGGGGTTGGGCGGCGGGGCGGCGGGGCTCGGCGGCGGCGCAGGCGGCAGGCGGCGCGGGTGGCGGCTTCAGGCAGCACGGGGCGGATGCGGCTGCGGGCGGCTGCGGCGGCGATGGTGGTGTGATGGTGTGGTGGTGGGGGTCGGGGCGGCGCGTATATAAGAGGGGGCGACTTGGGGGAGGGGGAAAGGTGCGGCAGAGGAGGAGTCCGCCTTGGACTCCTGTCCGAGTCGGCGGCGGCGGCGCACGCGCGCAAGGAAGGCGGCGGCAGCAATTGGGCCGGCGGCCCGGCTGGGCTTCGACCCAGTCGGCTGGAGATTTTTTTTAAAAGAATTTCTCCGACAGAAATAAAATCCTAGAAAATAAAATAAAAATCTAAAAATTCCAAAACAAATTTTCACCATCTAAATAAAATATTTAGAACGAGATGAACATTTTCTTGGCCCTAAAATGCAATTTTTTAAACGTGCAATTTTTCTAATTGCAAATAAAATCCAAATAAAATCAAATAAATGATTTTAACATTTTTCCTCCAATATTTCATTTATTTTGGAGAAGTCATATTATCTGCTCTCTTATATTTTAATACGAAATATTTTTCAGAGAGAAAAATAATTAAAATCGAAATCCTCGATTCATTATTCGATAAAAATCAAATATGAAAACCGAGAAATCCCCAACTCTCTCCGAGGGTCCTTTAGTTGCTTAGAATTTCGAGGATTGCGAAACGAAAATGCAATAAAATATGATATGCATGAATGACCTATGTATAACATTCCAAATTGAAATTTTGGGTTGTTATAGTTAGACGTAGACAAAAAGTTGAAGGCCGTAATAGTAAGCTATCTCCCGTTCGTCATCAAACATGCATTGTTCTCTCTCAGAACCATGAGCCTTCTAGTGAGTTGCTCCAGTTTGTGAGGGGTGTGTGTCCAAACTTTTGTCAAATATGCAAAAAAATTTACCACATCATCTTGGTGGCATGACATTACATCAACCAAGTTTCTTGTGTTTCTGATTTTTTTAATTTTTTTGGTATTAAAATGCCATGTCACTCCATGCATACATATGCATGTGCCCGTGTCGTGAGACCAATATGTTTGAAAATTCCTTCTAATTTACTGCACATGGAATTAAGTCACACACAAGTACACAAATATGATTTGTCAAACCGTTATGGTTAGGCGTTGCATGTAGAAGTAGTTCAAATTTGAATTAAATGGCTAGAAAATCACTTAAATGTCCTTAAAATGTCAAATGACCCCTAGAATTTTTCAAAATTTCACATTACAATTGTAGTAGTGCACGTTAAACATAGAAAAAAATTCAAGGCCATAAGAGGAAGCTATCTCCCATTCGTCATCAAACATGCATTGATTCCTCTCGGAACTGCTACCTCTTGAGCACTGCGTTGGATTTCCCCGAAGAGGAGAGGATGATGCAGCAAAGTAGCGTAAGTATTTCCCTCGGTTTTTGAGAATCAAGGTATCAATCCAGTAGGAGGCTACGCGCGAGTCCCTCGTACCCACACAAAAACAATAGCTCAACGCAACCAATGCGCTTAGGGGTTGTCAATCCCTTCACGGTCACTTACGAAAGTGAGATCTGATAGAGATGATAAATAATATTTTTGGTATTTTTGGTATAGAGATGCAAAGTAAAGCAAAGAAATAATAAAGTGATGGAGATTGATATGATGAAAAAGAGACCCCGGGGCCATAGGTTTCACTAGTGGCTTCTCTCAAGAGCATAAATATTCTACGGTGGGTGAACAAATTACTGTTGAGCAATTGGTAGAATTGAGCATAATTATGAGAATCTCTAGGTATGATCATGTATATAGGCATCACGTCCAACAAAAGTAGACCGACTCCTGCCTGCATCTACTACTATTACTCCACTCATCGACCGCTATCCAGCATGCATCTAGAGTATTAAGTTAAAAACAAAGTAACGCCTTAAGCAAGATGACAAGATGTAGAGGGATAGTTTCATGCAATACGATAAAAACCCCATCTTGTTATCCTCGATGGCAACAATACAATACGTGCCTTGCTGCCCCTTCTGTCACTGGGAAAGGGCACCGCAAGATCGAACCCAAAGCTAAGCACTTCTCCCATGGCAAGAACAACCAATCTAGTAGGCCAAATCAAACTGATAATTCGAAGAGACTTGCAAAGATAACCAATCATACATAAAAGAATTCAGAGAAGATTCAAATATTATTCATAGATAGACTTGATCATAAACCAACAATTCATCGGTCTCAACAAACACACCGCAAAAAGAAGATTACATCAAATAGATCTCCACAAGAGAGGGGGATAACATTGTATTGAGATCCAAAAAGAGAGAAGAAGCCATCTAGCTACTAACTATGGACCCGTAGGTCTGAAGTAAACTACTCACACTTCATCGGAGGGGCTTGGATGATGATGTAGAAGCCCTTCGTGATCGATGCCCCTTCCGGCGAAGCTCCGGAATAGGCCCCAAGATGGGATCTCGTGGATACAGAAAGTTGCGGAGGTGGAATTAAGTTTTTTGGCTCCGTCCCCGATCGTTTGGGGGTACGTAGGTATATATAGGAGGAAGGAGTACGTCGGTGGAGTTTTGAGGGGCCCACGAGGCAGGGGGGCATGCCCTAGGGGGGCGCCCTCCACCCTTGTGAACGCCTCGTTGCTTTCTTGACGGAGGGTCCAAGTCTCCTGGATCTTATCTGATGAGAAAATCACGTTTCCGAAGGTTTCATTCCGTTTGGACTCCGTTTGATATTCTATTTCTCCGAAACACTGAAATAGGCAAAAAAAGAAACAATTCTGGGCTGGACCTCCAGTTAATAGGTTAGTCCCGAAAATAATATAGAAGTGTATAATAAAGCCCAATAATGTCCAAAACAGTAGATAATATAGCATGGAGCAACCAAAAATTATAGATACGTTGGAGACGTATCAAGCATCCCCAAGCTTAATTCCTGCTCATCCTCGAGTAGGTAAATGATAAAAACAGAATTTTTGATGCGGAGTGCTACTTGGCATAATTTTAATGTAATTCTTCTTAATTGTGGTATGAATATTCAGATCCGAAAGATTCAAGACAAAAGTTCATATTGACATAAAAATGATAATACTTCAAGCATACTAACTAATCAATTATGTCTTATCAAAATAACATGGCCAAAGAAAGTTCATCCCTACAAAATCATATAGTTTAGTCATGTTTCATTTTTGACACACAAGAATGCTCTCATCATGCACAACCCCGATGACAAGCCAAGCAATTGTTTCATACTTTAGTAATCTCAAACCTATAAACTTTCATGCAATATATGAGCGCGAGCCATGGACATATCACTATGGGTGGAATAGAATATAATGAGGGGTTATGTGGAGAAGACAAAAAAGGAGAAAGTCTCACATCAACGAGGCTAATCAATGGGCTATGGAGATGCCCACCGATTGATGTTAATGCAAGGAGTTGGGATTGCCATGCAACGGATGCACTAGAGCTATAAATGTATGAAAGCTCAACAAAAGAAACTAGTGGGTGTGCATCCAACTTGCTTGCTCACGAAGACCTAGGGCACTTGAGGAGGCTCATTGTTGGAATATACAAGCCAAGTTCTATAATGAAATATTCCCACTGGTATATGAAAGTGATAACATGAGAGACTCTCTCCTATGAAGATCATGGTGCTACTTTGAAGCACAAGTGTGGTAAAAGGATAGTAACATTGTCCCTTCTCTCTTTTTCTCTCATTTTTGGGGCCTTTTTTATGGCCTTTCTCTTTTTTATGGCCTTTCTTTTTTTTATTCCTCACTTGGGACAATGCTCTAATAATGATGATCATCACACTTCTATTTATTTACAACTCAATGATTACAAGTCGATACTAGAACAAAGATGACTCTATATGAATGCCTCCGGCGGTATACCAGGATATGCAATGAACCAAGAGTGACATGTATGAAAGAATTATGAACGATGGCTTTGCCACAAATACTATATCAACTACATGATCATGCTAAGCAATATGACAATGATGAATGTGTCATGATGAACGGAATGATGGAAAGTTGCATGGCAGTATATCTCGGAATGGCTATGGAAATGCCATAATAGGTAGGTATGGTGGCTGTTTTGAGTAAGATATAAGGAGGTTTATGTGTGATAGAGCATATCATATCACGGGGTTTGGATGCACCAGCGAAGTTTGCACCAACTCTCAATGTGAGAAAGGGCAATGCACGGTACCGGAGAGGCTAGCAATGATGGAAGGGTAAGAGTGCGTATAATCCATGGACTCAACATTAGTCATAAAGAACTCACATACTTATTGCAAAAATCTACAAGTCATCAAAAACCTCGGCACTATGCGCATGCTCCTAGGGGGATAGATTGGTAGGAAAAGACCATCTCTCGTCCCCGACCGCCACTCATAAGGAGGACAATCAAATAACACCTCATGTTTCAAATTTGTTACACACCGTTTACCATACGTGCATGCTACGGGACTTGCCAACTTCAGCACAAGCATTTCTCAATTTCACAACTACTCAACTAGCATGACTTTGATATTATTACCCCCATATCCCAAAACAATCATCAAGCATCAAACTTTTCTTAGTATTCAACACACTCATAAGAAAGTTTTATTATTAATCTTGCATATCAAGCATATTATGATTTTAAGAAAATTACCATGCTATTAGGACTCTCAAAATAATCTAAGTGAAGCATGAGAGATCAATAGTTTCTATAAAACAAATCCACCACCGTGCTCTAAAAGATATAAGTGAAGCACTAGAGCAAAACTATAAAGCTCAAAAGTATAAGTGAAGCACATAGAGTATTCTATCAAATTCCAAATTATGTATGGCTCTCTCAAAAGGTGTGTACAACAAGGATTATTGTGGTAGAATAACAAGCAAAGACTCAAATCATAAAAGACGCTCCAAGCAAAACACATATCATGTGGTGAATAAAAACATAGCTCCAACTAAAGTTACTGATAGAAGTAGACGAAAGAGGGGATGCCTTCCGGGGCATCCCCCAGCTTTGGCTTTTAGGTATCCTTAGATTATCTTGGGGGTGCCATGGGCATCCCCAAGCTTAATCTCTTGCCACTCCTTGTTCCATAATCCATCAAATCTTTACACAAAACTTGAAAACTTCACAACACAAAACTTAAAGTAGAAAATCTCGTGAGCTCCGTTAGCGAAAGAAAACAAAAGACCACTTCAAGGTACTGTAATGAACTCATTCTTTATTTATATTGGTATTAAACCTACTGTATTCCAACTTGTCTATGGTTCATAAACTATTTTACTAGCCATAGATTCATCAAAATAAGCAAACAACACCCGAAAAACAGAATCTGTCAAAAACAGAACAGTCTGTAGTAATCTGTAGCTAGCGCAAGATCTGGAACCCCAAAAATTCTAAAATAAATTTCTGGACGTGAGTAATTTATCTATTAATCATCTGCAAAAATAATTAACTAAATAGAACTTTCAAATAAAAATTACAGCAGTTCTTGTGAGCGCTAAAGTTTCTGTTTTTTACAGCAAGTTCAACAAGACGTTCACCAAGTCTTCCCAACGGTTCTACTTGGCACAAACACTAATTGAACACAACCAAAACAGAGGCTAAATAAATTATTTGTTGAATAACAGCAAGGATAAATATTGGGTTGTCTCCCAACAAGCGCTCTTCTTTAAAGCCTTATAGCTAGGCATAATATTTCAATGATGCTCACATGAAAGACAAGAATTGAAGCACAAAGAGAGCATCATAAAACATGTGACAAATACACCTAAGTCTAACATACTTCATATTCATAGGCATCTTATAGGCAAAAAAATTATCAAGGCAATCAAAAACTAGCATATGCAAGGAAGCGGAAAGAAACAATAGCGATCTCAATGTAACGAGAGGTAATTTAGTAACATGAAAATTTCTACCACCATATTTTCCTCTCTCATAATAATTATATGTAGGATCATAAGCAAATTCAACAAAATAGCTATCACATAAAATATTTTCAACACGATCCACATGCATGCAAAGTGGACACTCTTCCAAAATAGTGGGATTAACATTAACTAAAGTCATGACCTTTCCAAACCCACTTTTATCAAAAACTTCATAAGATTGAACATTCTCCAAATATGTGGGATCTAAAGTTGGCATTCTTCCAAACCCACTTTCAGTATTATCGCAAACATTATAATCAATCTCATATTCATCATGGGGTTTAAATAAATTTTCAAGATCAAAAGAAGAATCACCCCAATCATGATCATTGCAACAAGTAGAGGACATAGCAAAACTAGCATCCCCAAGCTTAGGGTTTTGCATATTATTAGCACAATTGACATTAATAGAATTTATAGTAAAATCATTGCAATCATGCTTTTTATTCAAAGATGTATCATAAATCACTTCATAAAGTAATTCATCACACTTTTCAGATTTACGAATTTCAAGCAAAACTTCATAAAGATAATCTAGTGCACAAAACGCACTAGCAATTGGTTCATCATAATTGGATCTCTTAAAAAGATTAGCAAGTGGATGAGGATCCATAGATCTTAGGTTCTCTGTTTAGTAATAAATAAAAACTACTCCAACCATACGAGCAAAGAAGAAACTGGCAAAAAGAGGCAAATAGAGAGAGAGGATAGAGAGATAGAGAGGGCGAATAAAACGGCAAGGGTGAAGTGGGGGAGAGGAAACGAGAGGCAAATGGAAAATAATGTAATGCGGGAGATAGGGATTGTGATGGGTACTTGGTATGTTGACTTTTGTGTAGACCTCCCCGGCAACGGCGCCAGAAATTCTTCTTGCTACCTCTTGAGCACTGCGTTGGATTTCCTCAAAGAGGAGAGGATGATGCAGCAAAGTAGCGTAAGTATTTCCCTCAGTTTTTGAGAACCAAGGTATCAATCCAGTAGGAGGCTACACGTGAGTCCCTCGTACCTACACAAAAACAATAGCTCAATGCAACCAACATGCTTAGGGGTTGTCAATCCCTTCACGGTCACTTACGAAAGTGAGATCTGATAGAGATGGTAAATAATATTTTTGGTATTTTTGGTATAGAGATGCAAAGTAAAAAGTAAAAGCAAAGCAATAATAAAGTGATGGAGATTGATACGATGAAAAAGAGACCCGGGGGCCATAGGTTTCACTAGTGGCTTCTCTCAATAGCATAAGTATTCTACGGTGGGTGAACAAATTACTGTTGAGCAATTGACAAAATTGAGCATAGTTATGAGAATATCTAGGTATGATCATGTATATAGGTATCACGTCCGAGAGAAGTAGACCGACTCCTGCCTGCATCTACTACTATTACTCCACTCATCGACCGCTATCCAGCATGCATCTAGAGTATTAAGTTAAAACAGAGTAATGCCTTAAGCAAGATGACATGATGTAGAGGGATAGTTTCATGCAATATGATAAAAAACCCATCTTGTTATCCTCGATGGCAACAATACAATACGTGCCTTGCTGCCCCTTCTGTCACTGGGAAAGGGCACCGCAAGATCGAACCCAAAGCTAAGCACTTCTCCCATGGCAAGACCAACCAATCTAGTAGGCCAAATCAAACTGATAATTCGAAGAGACTTGCAAAGATAACCAATCATACATAAAAGAATTCAGAGAAGATTCAAATATTATTCATAGATAGACTTGATCATAAACCAACAATTCATCGGTCTCAACAAACACACCGCAAAAAGAAGATTACATCAAATAGATCTCCACAAGAGAGGGGGATAACATTGTATTGAGATCCAAAAAGAGAGAAGAAGCCATCTAGCTACTAACTATGGACCCGTAGGTCTGAAGTAAACTACTCACACTTCATCGGAGGGGCTTGGATGATGATGTAGAAGCCCTTCGTGATCGATGCCCCTTCCGGCGGAGCTCTGGAATAGGCCCCAAGATGGGATCTCGTGGATACAGAAAGTTGCGGAGGTGGAATTAAGTTTTTTGGCTCCGTCCCCGATCGTTTGGGGGTACGTAGGTATATATAGGAGGAAGGAGTACGTCGGTGGAGTTTTGAGGGGCCCACGAGGCAGGGGGGCATGCCCTAGGGGGCGCCCTCCACCCTTGTGACCGCCTCGTGGCTTTCTTGACGAAGGGTCCAAGTCTCCTGGATCTTATCTGATGAGAAAATCACGTTTCCGAAGGTTTCATTCCGTTTGGACTCCGTTTGATATTTTGTTTATCCGAAACACTGAAATAGGCAAAAAAATAGCAATTCTGAGCTGGGCCTCCGGTTAATAGGTTAGTCCCAAAAATAATATAAAAGTGGATAATAAAGCCCAATAATGTCCAAAATAGTAGATAATATAGCATGGAGCAATCAAAAATTATAGATACGTTGAAGACGTATCAGGAACCACGAGCCTTCTAGTGTGTTGCTCCGGTTTGTGAGGGGTGTGTGTCCAAACTTTCGTCAAACAGGCCAATTTTTTACCACATCATCTTGGTGGCATGACATTAAATCAAGAAGGTTTCATGTTTTTCTGATCATTTTTAAATTTTAGGAATTAAAATGCCATGCTACTCCATGCATGTTTGCCCATGCCTTGAGACCAATATGTTTGAAAATTCCTTCTAATTTACGGCACATGTATTTAAGTCGCACACAAGTACACAAAAATATGATTTTTCAAACCGTTATGGTTAGGCATTGCATGTGGATGTAGTTCAAATTTGAATTACAGTCATTAAATGGTTAGAAAATCATTTAAATGTCTTTAAAAGGTCAAATGACCCCTGAAATTTTAAAAAAATTCACACGATAGTTGTATTAGTGCACGTTAGACGTAGAAAAAAAAATGAACGCCGTAAGAGGAAGCTATCTCCCGTTCGTCATCAAACATGCATTGTTCCCTCTAGGAACCACGAACCTTCTAGTGAGTTGCTCCGGTTTGCGAGGGGTGTGTGTCAAAACTTTCGTCAAACAGGCAAAAAAATTTACCACATCATCTTGGTGGCATGACATTAAATCAACCAAGGTTTCATGTTTTTCTGATCATTTTTTTTATTTTTTGGAATTAAAATGCCATGTCACTCCATGCATACATTTGCACGTGTCCATGTCGTGAGACCAATATGTTTGAAAATTCCTTCTAATTTACTACACATGGAATTAACTTGCACACAAGTACACATATATGATTTTTCAAACCGTTTTGGTTAGGCGTTGCATGTAGATGTAGTTCAAATTTGAATTACGGTCATTAAATGGCTAGAAAATAACTTAAATTTTTAAAAGGTCAAATGACTCCTAGAATTTTCAAAAATTTCACATTACAGTTGTAGTAGTGCACGTTAGACGTAGAAAAAAATTGAAGGCCATAAGAGGAAGCTATCTCCTGTTCGTCATCAAACATGCATTGTCCCCTCTCATAACCACGAGCCTTCTAGTGAGTTACTCTGGTTTGTGAGGGGTGTTTGTCCAAACTTTCATCAAACATGCCAATTTTTTTACCATATCATCTTGGTGGCATGACATTACATCAACCAAGGTTTCATGTGTTTCTGATATTTTTTATTTTTTTGGAATTAAAATGCCATGTCATTCCATGCATACATATGCATGTGTCCATGTCGTGAGACAAATATGTTTGAAAATTCATTCTAATTTACAGCACATGGAATTAACTTGCATACAAGTACACAAATATGATTGTCAAACCATTATGGTTAGGCGTTGCATGTAGATGTAGTTGAAATTTGAATTAAATGGCTAGAAAATCACTTAAATGTCTTTCAAATGTCAAATGACCCCAAGAATTTTCCAAAATTTCACAGTACAGTTGTAGTAGTGCATGTTAAACATAGAAAAAAAATTGAAGGCCGTAAGAGGAAGCTATCTCCCGTTCGTCATCAAACATGCATTTTTCCCTCTCGGAACCACGAGCCTTCTAGTGAGTTGCTCCAGTTTGTGAGGGGTGTGTGTCCAAACTTTCGTCAAACATGCCCAATTTTTTTCCACATCATCTTGGTGGCATGAAATTATATCGACCAAGGTTTCATGTGTTTCTGATTTTTTTTAAATTTTTTGGAATTAAAATGCCATGTCACCCCATGCTTAATTGTGTCATATCCTTGAGACCAATATGTTTGAAAATTCCTTCCAATTTACTGCACATGGGATTAAATCGCCCACAAGTACACAAAATATGAGTTTTCAAACCATTATGGTTAGTTGTTGCATGTACATGTAGTTCAGATTTCAATTATGGTCATTAAATGGCTAGAAAATCACTTAAATGTCTTAAAAGGTCAAATGACCCCTGAAATTTTCCAAAATTTGACATGACAGTTGTATTAGTACTACAAAATTTCTCATAGATTTAAACACACCATCCAAATTTGTCTTCCACAGCTAATAAAAAATATCTACAACATCACACACAGTTGTTTTCGAGGAACCGTTTGCGATGAAAATATCTGGGTCTATTTAAGTCTCCCTCCTTAAGCTTCACCGGCTCGTCTACTCCAGTGCTGGCAACCCCCAAATCCACGAATTCCGACCCCATTCCCGCACCTCCTTCTTGCAAATATGACGCTGTGGAAACGCTTCGTGAAGGCTAATGTCGGATTTTGGGTTCCGGCAGACCCTTGAGGTTCGAACACTAGGGTGCGCGCGGAGATCTCTCCCCTACCGATCTACGTCCAATCTCCTCGCATGATCTAAGCTGGAAACAACAAACAACACAAAGGACACGAGGTTTATACTGGTTCGGGCCACCGTTGTGGTGTAATACCCTACTCCAGTGTGTGGTGTGGTGGATTGCCTCAGGGGCTGATGATGGACAATACAAGGGAAGAACAACCTCGTGAGAGGTGTTCTTGAGCTGGTGCGATGAACTGCTTTGGTGAGTTCAGTCGCCTCTCTCTCTGCTGGGGTTCTACCAGATCTCTAGCTCTCTATCTCCTCTCTCAATCTCTATCCATCCCCCATACTCTGTGGTGGCTAGCTCTATTTAGAGGGGCCCTGGGCCTTTCCCCAAATAATGAGCGGGAAGGGCGCCAACAATTGGCCATTTTGAAGGGGAACATCTAGTACAAGTTATCCTGGCCAAAGGTGGTCTTCGGCTACCAAAAGCACTGGTGATGACGCCGTCTTGGGCTCCACGGTGACCTCCTTCCCGCTGCTCTGCTAGTCTTGGTCTTGTTGCACCGGAATGGTAACCTTTGCCCGATGCCTTGGCATGTGCTTGCCCCCTTTGCACCAAAAGGGAAACAAGGACATTGCGCAGGCCGGTGCCCGCCTGGTCTCGATCGTCATGGATTGCGTCACGGGCTCCTCGCGAGGTACCCCTGCCTGGATCTCTCCACCTCCTCGCGAGCCTGCCTGATGAGGCTGCCTCTGAGGAAGCTTTATGTCGTCTGCCCCGCGAGGCTTGGCCCCTCGCGAGGGTCTTGAGCTTTAGCTGATGAAGATGGGCCGTGCTGGGCCCCCACTTGAGCCACGCCGTAGGCCGCAGGCAGGCAAGTCTGGGGACCCCCGTTCCCAGAACGCCGATAGTAGCCCCCGGGCCCAAGGCGCGCCCGGGCTTGGCCTAGCAGGGAAGCGAAGGGGCAAGCGCGAAGCGCCGCGGGCCCAAAAAGCCTGCGGCCTCGGGCGCCGCATGGCGATTGATTGGACGTGGGCATCTGTGCTTCCCCACGACACCTTGTTGCGTGCCCGGCTAAGCGGACCCGCAGTTGCACACAGTTGTTCCTCCTTTCCGCTGCTCGCTCGCCTCCTACCTTTCCTTCCTCTTCGAGCTCCAGCCTCCGCCGCCAACCCGGCTCGAGTTCTTACCTCTCTTCACCGCCATGGTGCCGATGAAGAAAGGAAGGGGAAAGAAGCCCGCGCCTTCGCCCCGCACACCTCCGGCGGCGGGCCCCGCTGTTGCTCGGTCGATCATACTCAATCCAGAAGCTTTGAACAAGGTCCGCTCCGCCCTTGCCATGATCTTCAATGAGTGCGGCAGGACCACAGTCTGGCCTGTGTCCCATGCCTCCCTTGATAGGATCGTCACAGAGGTCCGATTCTTCACTAATGCCCTATGGGCGGGTCTGGTTCCCCCCTTTTCCGCCTTCTTCAATGCGGTGCTTTCCCATTATCAGATCCGCATGATGCACCTCGGGCCGGAGTCCATTGCTCTTCTGGCTATCTTTGCTTTTGTTTGCAAGACGATGATAGGCATTCCTCCTTCCGTTGCCCTGCTGCGCCACTTCTTTTCCTTGCGCCTGAGCGACCCCACTCAGTGCTCAGGGTGTGTGAGCTTCTTCGCCGTGCCAGAGACGGCCGCTTCAGGGATTGACTTCGGCCTTCCTTCTCCTAAGGCCAGGTTCAGAGAGTGATGGCTATATGTGGACGTCGGAGTACCCAACCCTTTGCTCTCGCACCAGACCTTGCCTGCTGTTCCCAACCCAGGCTGGGATCATGAGGTGCTCACGAGCCCCCGGCTCGCCTTCGTCTGGCGCCGCTTTTAGAGTTTGAGGGTGCTCAATGTGTCAGCGCCCAAGGTGGTGAAGGAGTTCCTTCAATGTCGCATTGCTCCTCTCCAACGCCACTCTCGCCAGATGTGGGACTTTGCGGGGCATAGAGACCGCATGCGGCTTCAGGAGGAGGACTTGGCGCCTGAAGTGCTGCGGACGGTGCTCAGGGTCTTGACTAGCGATCCTTCCCCAGGCAGCCTTCGGAGCAATGGTGTCCTCTTGTATCTTTGCTCCGACAGGGCTGATTTTGTGAGGCAGATGCCCAGCTTCGACAAGTGGGGACTGCGCCCGGCTGTCTTCATGGGGCCCCGCGAGAACCCAGCCGTCGTGGTTGCTTCCCCTGCCACCCACAGCGGTCCTTCCTCGGGCGACAGGGCGGGGAGACGAGAACCGGCGAGAGTTGAGGCGACCGATGTCGAGGTGCCGACACCGCGAGAAGCCTCGAAGGTGGCGTCTCCCGAGGCCCGCCCTGGAGCGGCGGCAGGTGTGGAGTCACGGCCTATGGTTCCTGAGGCCGGGGCTCCTGAGGCCCCAGCCGTTCCTTGTGAGGCGACGCCTGACGGCGCCCCCCAGGCTGACTCCTCCAGCGCTGATCATCTTGACGCTTCTTCCGCACCAGAGGCCGACCCCTGCGCCGAGCGCTTAGGTCAGTTCCGCGTAGACTTCGAGGCCCTCTGCAAGAGGAAGGAGGCCTTGGGTGGCAAGACCGCCCTTGCCGCTTGTTGAAGCGCAGGAAGTACTTTGCCATGGACGAGTGAGTCTTCTTCTTTCCTTGCTCATTTACTTTGCTATCCCTGCGACTGATTGTGGCCCTTTCAGGCTCTGCCCTGCGAAACTCGCCGAGTCAGCCCGGGAGCCATCCCCCCAAGCTTCGCCTTCTCCGCTGGCCCTGGGCTCGCCGAGCTCGAGCGGCACCCCTGCTGCCAGACTGGTTGGTGGAGTGGTCCATTCCATAGGGCACCTCGAGCCTACGTGCCCGCTGTCCTTTCTTCATGAGTCCTCCTGGGGCACATCTGGCTTGCCCCGCATTCCTCCTTTGATCATAGATGGTGAATGGCTGAAGTTTGTCTTTGGCTCCTCCTTCGTGGGTGGACCAACGCCAGGCCGGATTCCCAGAGAGGTGCGTTTGGCGATGGCTAGGGCGCCAGCCCCCAGCCCCGCGCCGGGAGGGGGCCTGCCGCCTTGGGGCCCTCCGCATGCTCTGGTGGAAGAGGGTGATGTGGAAGACGTGCTCAGGCGCGCTCGAGAGTGATGCGCCCTTCATGAAGAGTTCCTCCAGAGGGCGGCGGATGCGGTGAGCCTGATCGGGGCAGAGCTTGCTAACGAGGATGCGCGCCTCGAGGCCGAAGGTTTGCGCCTTGCTGAGGCGAGGCGTAGACTAAAGGTAGCCGTCGCCCTCGCATGTCACCAACGTGATCTCGACAACGTGAAGGCCGAAGCGTCGCTGGTAGCCTCGCGGGAGGCCTGCTCCCAGGCCGTCGAGGAGGCTCGGGAAGCAGACCAGCGGCGGAAGGATGCGGAGGAGCGCGCATGGGAGCTCCAAGCCTGGAGCAACTCCCTGGAGCAGCAAGTGGAACTGCGCCAGGCGGCCCTTGAGTCGATGGAGGGGGCCTCTGTTGACCGGGAGGAGCTTCTGAAGTGTGAGGAGGCACTGACGCTGGAGGTCGCCGAGCACAATCTTGACCTTGAGCGGTTGGAGACGAGGGAGCGCCTGGTGGCTCGGGCGGAGGATGACGTTGCCGCGCGCGAAGCCCAGGCCTAGGAAGAAGTCGATCGCCATGTGGCGGAGGCTCGCTCAGCCTTCGAGCGTGAATACGAGATGAGGTTGGGGCTGATCAAGGCCGAGGCCGAGAGCAGGACCGCAACCCTCAAGGCCAAACTGGCCAAAGTGGCGCGGTGTGCAGACTCCTCCGTAGCTGCCCTCGGCGCGGCACAGGCGGAGCTGTCCTCTTCCCGGGCCGAGCAACTTCTTCTCCAACAAAGGGTTGATGACGCCGAGGCCATCACGCAGCGGAATGAGGACGAGATCCGTCGGCAGCGGGTTCTGGAGCATGAGCATGCCCCCATGCTTCAAACGCTCAAAGAGAGGGCCAACACAGCTTTGGGCAACATCTGCGAGGCTGCCGCTAAGGAGCCGCACGAGGTCAGCTACGCCGGCAACCTCCATTTTTCACCGATGTGGTGACGCTCTTGGAGAACCGCTCCGAGAGGTCCCGTTGGCTTGTCGAAGAGAGGAGCCGAGCCTTCCTCAGGCGTGCCTTCTCCCGCGTCTTCAGCTATCTGCTGGGCAGGGACCCCCATTTCGACTTCGACGCTGCCATCGCACCCGTGCCCATAGCCGTCCGGGGCGACCTGGCGCGATGGGTGGAGGACAATGTGGATGCCCTCGTCGGGGCCTTTGCGTCTGATGATGATGGCGTGGTCATGGCCGCCAATGAAGGAGGCGTTGTGGATGAGCCTGGCGCTGACGGAGATGCTGGCAGCGGCGGCGACAATGCCAGCAACGCCAGCGATGCTTCCGAGGATGCCCCAGGAGACGCGGTGAGTGATATGTCCGACTGACCGCATGTCACTGTTGTTTATCCTACACGAAGAAGGTTCGGGCTTGGCCCTGAAGAATGTAAGAGCATTTTGGGAGGGGAAGCCCCTCATGTAAAGGTTTGCAATTAGTACTCTGGTAAGCATAACGTTGCGCGTGAACTTAGCCGCTGGCCCGGTGATGGGTTAGCTGACTTGTGTACCTTCCGACCCCGACGAGTCCTGAGCGGGCCTGCGGGGGCCGCCGCACCTCGGGTGTCCTCTAATTAACTTGTAGATTCCGTGATGAAAACCTCCGGAAAGGGTGCGGTAACAGCGGTCCTGGTTGTAAACGTGCCTGGCCCGGCCCGGCTCGCGAGGGGCTTGCAAGGGGGGGTAGCCGATGCTAACTTAGGACACAAAGCCGAAACCAGAACGCGAGAGATTGCTCGAACGAGACTAAACACCCCTTCCCCCAAACACACGCAAGCATCGAGCTCAAATCTAACTTAAATCCAAATCGAAGAACTTTGTCAACAAGGAAAGGCAAAAGCAAAAGGCCGCGTCCGGCACTTAGTCTAGTCTTCGACGTCTTCTCACCAGCGCGGAGCTAAGTGCTGCCACTGGGCGTGGGCGGGAGCCCTCGAGGCCCGAGGGCGGCTCTCCGGAGACTCCGGGGCGTGTACAGCCCCACTCATTATTATGTGAGAGTGTCATGGGCGGTGAGCTTCACAGGCACTGGGCCTTCTTCACAGGTACCAGCCTTGCTTCATATCGCCAAACGAGGGCCCCGCCTTGCGCCTCACTCCGCTACCATCGGCGGCGACCGGAAACCAAGGACGACACCAATGGGGCAGAGCGGTCGCCAGCGGTTCCCCCGACGACCATGGGTCCCCTACCGGGGGCAGGCCTTGGGGCACCTCCCCGGCAGAGGGCCTACCTCCTGAGAACGCCTTGCTCCGACCACCGTGGGGACGAACCGGAATCTCGGCCCCTCTCCTGCAGCCCCCTGCGCCCTCCTCCTGAGGGGTATGAGGCTGCAGAATTGGGACAGCCACCTGCTGCAGCGACCTGTATCTCCTGCGACCCATGGTTAGCATAAGCTTGCTCTTGAGGGATGAGTGGTACCCAATAGTTGCTGCCGCCGGTGTGGTTGTCGAGGCTCTCCTGGGGTTCCTGAAAGAGCTCAGCTCCTGGCGTCTCCTCGCCCCAGCTTGGTCCGAGGAATGAGTTATGATCTTCTTCCAGTGCGCACCCCTGATCCACCATGCGGGGCACATAAGCTTCAGGGGCTACCGCCCCATGCGCCTCGCCGTAGCACCCTGTATGCCACGCAGCCTGGCTTGGAGCATCGTCTTGGGGGTGATGGCGCGGCGGTCCGCCGAGGCCGAAGGCCGCGGCGTGCACCCCTTCGCTGGCCTGAGAAGAGGCCGGCGTGACTTGTCGCCCGGTGTCGGCGGAGGTGTTGACGCTGAACGGGCCCTGGAGTCTGCTGGAAGTTGCGTGCGCACGCACGACGCCGCAATAGGGCCCGCCTTGGGTCTGGGGTGGCAGCTGGACATAGAAAGGAGGTGTTCCCGAGGCGGCAGCGTCCAGGAGCTCAGCTACTCGCTCTAGCAACACGTCGCGGCCACCCTCTAGCAGCCGGCACCGTAGTAGCTCTCGGGCCACCGTGAGTGCGGCCCTGGAGTTCGCTTGCTCCCGTCGGGTGTACGGCACCGTGGCCGCGGCGTGGATTGAGGCCCTTGCTGCGGCCCGCACCTGCCGTGGTGTGAGGGCAGGTGGCGTCTGGCCGCGTCCCCCGCGCCCCGCTGCGCCCTGCAGAGTGCGGGCTGCCTAAGGCGCAAGGTTGAGGTCGCCCTGGGCCGACGACACGGCGTGGGCGGGCCACGCTGCCCAGCGGTCGGCGTTGGTAGCCAGGTCGCTTGACATCTAAATGGCGAGGCGACGGAACACGATGCAGAGGAAGAAGGATTCCGGCGCACCCCTACCTGGCACGCCAAATGTCGGATTTCGGGTTCCGGCAGACCCTTGAGGTTCGAACACTGGGGTGCGCGCGGAGATCTCTCTTGTACCGATCTACGTCCAATCTCCTCGCATGATCTAAGCTGGAAACAACGAACAACGCAAAGGACACGAGGTTTATACTGGTTCGGGCCACCGTTGTGGTGTAATACCCTACTCCGGTGTGTGGTGTGGTGGATTGCCTCAGCTGTTGATGATGGACAGTACAAGGGAAGAACAGCCTCACGAGAGGTGTTCTTGAGCTGGTGCGATGAACTGCTTTGGTGAGTTCAATCGCCTCTCTCTCTCTCTCTACTGGGGTTCTACCAGATCTCTAGCTCTCTATCTCCTCTCTCAATCTCTATCTATCCCCCATACTCTGTGGTGGCTAGCTCTATTTATAGGGGCCCTAGGCCTCTCCCCAAATAATGAGCGGGAAGGGCGCCAACAATTGGCCATTTTGAAGGGGAACATCTAGTACAAGTTATCCTGACCAAAGGTGGTCTTCGGCTGCCAAAAGCACTGGTGATGACGCCGTCTTGGGCTCCACGGTGACCTCCTTCTTGCCGCTTTGCTGGTCTTGGTCTCGTTGCACCAGAATGGTAACCTTTGCCCGATGCCTTGGCCTGTGCTTGCCCCCTTGGCACCAAAAGGGAAACAAGGACACTGCGCAGGCTGGCGCCCACCTGGTCTCAATCGTCATGGCTTGTGTCACGGGCTCCTCGCGAGGTACCCCTGCCTTGATCTCTCCGCCTCCTCGTGAGCCTACCTGATGAGGCTGCCTCTAAGGAAGCTTTCTGTCGTCTGCCCGCGAGGCTTGGCCCCTCGCGAGGGTCTTGAGCTTGAGTTGATGAAGATGGGCCGTGCTGGGCCCCCACTTGAGCCACGCCACAGGCCGCAGGCAGGCAAGTCTGGGGACCCCCGTTCCCAGAACACCGATAGCTGAGAACCCACAAGTATAGGGGATCGCAACAGTTTTCGTGGGTAGAGTATTCAACCCAAATTTATTGATTCGACACAAGGGGAGCCAAAGAGTATTCTCAAGTATTAGCAGCTGAGTTATCAATTCAACCACACCTGGAAACTTAATATCTGCAGCAAAGTGTTTAGTAGCAAAGTAGTATGATAGTAGTGGTAACGGTAGCAAAAGTAATGTTTTTGGTACTTTGTAGTGATGATAGTAATAGCAACGGAAAAGTAAATAAGCGAAGAACAATATGTGGAAAGCTCGTAGGCAATGGATCAGTGATGGAGAATTATGCCGGATGCGGTTCATCATGTAACAATCATAACCTAGGGTGACACAGAACTAGCTCCAGTTCATTAATGTAATGTAGGCATGTATTCTGAATATAGTCATACGTGCTTATGGAAAAGAAATTGCATGACATATTTTGTCCAACCCTCCCGTGGCAGCGGGGTCCTTACGGAAACTAAGGGATATTAAGGCCTCCTTTTAATAGAGTACCGGAACAAAGCATTAAAACATAGTGAATACATGAACTCCTCAAACTATGGTCATCACCGGTAAGTATCCCGATTATTGTCACTTCAGGGTTAACGGATCATAACACATAATAGGTGACTATAGACTTGCAAGATAGGATCAATAACTCTCATATATTGATGAAAACATAATAGGTTCAGATCTGAAATCATGGCACTCAGGCCATAGTGACAAGCATTAAGCATAGCAAAGTCATAGCAACATCAATCTCAGAACATAGTGGATACCAGGGATCAAACCCTAACAAAACTAACTCGATTACATGATAGATATCATCAAACCCATCACCATCCAGCAAGTCTACGATGGAATTACTCACTCATGGCGGTGAGCATCATGAAATTGGTGATGGAGGATGGTTGATGATGACGATGGCGACGGATTCCCCTCTCCGGAGCCCCGAACGGACTCCAGATCAGCCCTCCTGAGAGGTTTTAGGGCTTGGCGGCGGCTTCGTATCGTAAAACGCGATGAATCCTTCTCTCTGATTTTTCCCCCCGAAAGCAAATATATAGAGTTGGTCTTGAGGTCGGAGGAGCTCCAGGGGGCCCACGAGGTAGGGGAGCGCCCTAGGGGGGCAGGCACGCCCCCACCCTGATGGACAGGTGGTGGCCCCCCTGGTCTTCATCTTTTGCAGGTATTTTTTATATTTTCCGAAAAGATGTTCCGTGAAGTTTTAGGTCATTCTGAGAACTTTTGTTTCTACACATAAATAACACCATGGTAATTCTGCTGAAACAGCGTCAGTCCGGGTTAGTTCCATTCAAATCATGCAAGTTAGAGTCCAAAACAAGAGCAAAAGTGTTTGGAAAAGTAGATACGATGGAGACGTATCAACTCCCCCAAGCTTAAACCTTTGCTTGTCCTCAAGCAATTCAGTTGACAAACTGAAAGTGATAAAGAAAAACTTTTACAAATTATGTTTGCTCTTGTTGTTGTAAATATGTAAAGCCAGCATTCAAGTTTTCAGCAAAGATTATGAACTAACCATATTCACAATAACGCATAGGTCTCAAGCTTACTCATATCAATGGCATAATCAACTAGCGAGCAATAATAATAAATCTTGGATGACAACACTTTCTCAAAATAATCATAATATGATATAACAAGATGGTATCTCGCTAGCCTTTTCTGAGACCGCAAAACATAAATGCAGAGCACCTTTAAAGATCAAGGACTGACTAGACATTGTAATTCATGGTAAAAGAGATCCAGTCAAGTCATACTCAATGTAAACTAATAGTAATGAATGCAAATGACAGCAGTGCTCTCCAACTGGTGCTTTTTAATAAGAGGATGATGATTCAGCATAAAAGTAAATAGATAGGCCCTTCGCAGAGGGAAGCAGGGATTTGTAGAGGTGTCAGAGCTCGGTTTTGAAATAGATATGAATAATATTTTGAGCGGTATGCTTTCATTGTCAACATAACAACCAAGAGATGGCGATATCTTCCATGCTACACACATTATAGGCGGTTCCCAAACAGAATGGTAAAGTTTATACTCCCCCTTCCACCAACAAGCATCAATCCATGGCTTGCTCGAAACAACGAGTGCGTCCAACTAAGAAGAGTCCCAGGGGGAGTTTTGTTTGCAATTATTTTGATTTAGTTTGCATAAAGCATGGGACTGGGCATCCCGGTGACCAGCCATTTTTCTCGTGAGTGAGGAGCGGAGTCCACTCCTCTTGAGAATAACCCACCTAACATGGAAGATACGGACATCCCTAGTTGATACCTGAGCTATTTGAGCATACAAAACAGGATATTTATTTGAAGGTTTAGAGTTTGGCACATACAAATTTACTTGGAACGGCAGGTAGATACCGTATATAGGTAGGTATGGTGGACTCATATGGAATAACTTTGGTGTTTAAGGGATTGGATGCACAAGCAGTATTCCCACTTAGTACAGGTGAAGGCTCGCAAAAGACTGGGAAGCAACCAGCTAGAGAGCGACAACAGTCATGAACATGCATTAAAAGTAATCAACACCGAATGCAAGCATGAGTAGGATATAATCCACCATGAACATAAATATCATGAAGGCTATGTTGATTTTGTTTCAACTACATGCGTGAACATGCGCCAAGTCAAGTCACTTAAATCATTTAGAGGAGGATACCACCCTATCATAACACATCATAACCATTTTAATAGCATGTTGGCACGCAAGGTAAACCATTAAACTCATAGCTAATCAAGCGTGGCACAAGAAACTATGATCTCTAGTTGTGATTGCAAACATGTTTATTCATAATAGGCTGAATCAGGAATGATGAACTAATCATATTTACAAAAACAAAAAAGGTCGAGTTCATACCAGCTTTTCTCATCTCAGTCAATCCATCTTATATCGTCATAATTGCCTTTCACTTGCAAGACCGAACGATGTGAATAATAAGAATAGTGCGCGCGCATTGGACTAAGCTGGAATCTGCAAGCATTCAATAAAGAGGAGAAGACAAGGCAATATGGGCTCTTTTGTCAGATCAACAATTATGCATATAAGAGCCACTTCAACAATTTAATCATGGTCTTCTCCTATCGACCCCAAAGAAAAGAAAAGAAATAAAACTATTTACACGGGAAATCTCCCAACAAGCAAAAGAAGAACAGGAAATCTTTTTGGGTTTTCTTTTTAATTACTACTACAAGCATGGAAAGTAACCTAATTAAAAGCTACAACTAATTTTTTTTGGTTTTTCTTAAGGTTTATTAAACACACAAGAAGAAAGCATAAAAAGGAAATAAACTAGCAGGGATGATACAATGAAAACATATGAGCACCGACATCTAGCAATGAGTGTGTGAACATAAATGTAATGTCGGTGGGAAATACATACTCCCCCAAGCTTAGGCTCTCGGCCTAAGTTGGTCTATGGCCACGGCTGGCCTGGCGGATATCCATAATAGTAGTTGGGGTCGTACTGCGATAAAGAAGACTCTGACTGCCACTAATTGGCAATCATCTCCGGATCCCAATGGTAATTAGACTGTCGTGGAGGATCAACTTGTGGTTCCGGCTCTGGCTCTATGGCTGGTGCAGGGTTCCGGTAGGCGTGAATGTCCTCCGGCGAGACGAGGTACTGGCCTGAAGATAAATCAAACAAGGAAGGAGCAGGCAAGGTAATAGTCTGTGGGTGATGTTTATCAAATAACAATTTGTATTTAAGCTTCCCTTCCCTGTTCTTTATAATGAAATCATGTGCTACCATACTCTTATAATCTAAATAAACACGAGGCAACAATTTTTCTTCCTTCTCATAATGCCTAATAGGTATGTTAAAATGTGCATCTAGGCATGAAGCATAGATACCACTAAAGATGGGGATCTTTGTACGGTTCAGACTCAACCGTTTAGCAATAATACCGCACATACTCACAGATTTATCATAGAATAACCCATGGAACAAAATAATAATATCAGGAAGACTAAGGTTTCCATAGTTTCCGCGACCAATTAAGCAACGACTAGCAAATATTGCAAAGTAGCGTAAAACAGGAAAATGTATGCTAGTGATTCGTGCATTGGAAACCTTCCTCGTTTCCCCTATGGTGATTGAGGGAGTCCTGGATTAGGGGGTGTCTGTATGGCCGGACTATACCTTCGGCCGGACTCCTGGACTATGAAGATACAAGATTGAAGACTTCGTCCCGTGTCAGGAAGGGACTTTCCTTGGCGTGGAAGGCAAGCTTGGCGATACGGATATATAGATCTCCTACCATTGTAACTGACTTGGTGTAACCCTAACCCTCTCCGGTGTCTATATAAACCAGAGGGTTTTAGTCCGTAGGACAACATACAGAACAACAATCATACCATAGGCTAGCTTCTAGGGTTTAGCCTCTCCGATCTCGTGGTAGATCTACTCTTGTACTACCCATATAATCAATATTAATCAAGCAGATGTAGGGTTTTACCTCCATCAAGAGGGCCCGAACCTGGGTAAAACTTCGTGTCCCTTGTCTCCTGTTACCATCCGGCCTAGATGCACAGTTCGGGACCCCCTACCCGAGATCCGCCGGTTTTGACACCGACATTGGTGCTTTCATTGAGAGTTCCTCTGTGTCGTCGCCATTAGGAAGGATGCCTCGCCCCGTCTTTAAAGACGACACCGTTGCTAAGGGAGCTTTGGCTGTCGGCCAAACCCTCCGGCTAGGTGGTTTTCTTATGACTGCCTGTTCGACTTCTGCGCCGACGATGACCTCTCGAGCCATCGAAAACAATCTTCATGTCAACTCGGAACTCGCCTAGCAGTTAGATCCAATGGAGCTCTCCTCCATAAACGAGCTCTTGGATCGCATCACCGCCCTGGGAGTCGCTACGGATTATGACCAGATTGGGCTTAAGCCCGATCTGAGAGAGATTAACTCTCCCCAAGTCACCCATCACGTTGCCGTGGTAGAGGGATAGTGCGGCGACCCCTCATCTATCTTAAGGACAAGCTACGTATGAATTCCCAATCCCTCCAAGCCGGATACCCGCGGAGGGGAGGATATCACTCAAGACCTGAACCTAGAGTCAGGCGACGGACTGGATTCATTGGACAACATCGAGGAATCCAAATTTTCGAGTTCGGAAATTTCTCGGCCTCTGAGCCTCAGATGGGGTGAGGCTTCAGATTTAATACCACCCACCCACCCGAACATAAGCGATCTATCCCAAATCAGGCAAGAGCCCGAAGAAATAGTACATCATTACTAGGCCAGATTCCTCCTGGTTAGGAACAGGATAAGGGACTGCCGCGAGGAAGATGCAATCTCACTCTTCTGCAATAATTGCACGGACAAGGGAATCCTCAACGCCATAAGTCGCCGTGATATTACACGCTTCACTGACTTGGCGTCCATTGTATGGAAGTACTGTGCGATGGAAAGCGCTTGGAAAATCAAAATAAAATTGGATCATGTCACAAGTTTGGGCCGACTTCATCGCAGAATGGATGGAGGCCGAACTCCCTAAAGAGTATGGCACATATTCAAATTGGATCATGCATTTTGACTGCTCCAAGATGTTGGCCGGACTAGGGGCTGGCATCGTTTTGACGTCCCCCACAGGAGACACAGTTCAATACGTACTCCAGATTATGTACACAGACTCCAACAATGGAGCCGAATATGAGGCCCTTTTACATGGTCTCCGGATGGCAGTATCCATGGGCATTCAACGCCTAGAGGTGCGCGGGGACTCGAACCTCGCAATACCCCAAATAAATGGAGACTTCAATGCCAAGGATCCAAAATTGGCAGCTTACCGCAACGCCGTCCTAAAAATGTCAGCTCGGTTCGAAGGGCTTGAATTTCACCATATAGCCCGGGAAAATAATCAGGCGGCAGATGTCCTGGCACGCATCGACGCAAAACGCGATGTAGTCCCCCCAACATCTTCTTGGAAAGGCTGTTCAAGCCATCCATCGTATGGGAAGGGGAGCCGAACAATAACAGCCCGAACCCAACCGCACTGCCCGACACCGAACATTCTGACCCAATCGGAGGCTCTGCCAATGAAATAACACCTTCAGCCCACGTAATAATGGCCGTCATCGCCCCGTGGACAGAACCATTCCTTGCCTACCTTACTAGGAAGGAACTCCCCGAGGACCAAAATGAGGCACGCTGCATAGTGCGGCGATCCAAAGCCTACAAAGTCCACGAGGGAGAGCTTTATAAGAAAAGCACTACCGGAGTCCTTCAAAGGTGCATCTCCGAAGAGGAAGGGCGGAACCTCCTGGCTGAAATTCATGCCGGACTCGGCGGTCATCACGCTGCAGCTCGGTCCCTTGTAAGCAAGGCCTTCCGTACAGGCTTTTATTGGCCGACGGCCCGGGCAGACGCCCAGGACTTAGTCCAACGATGCGCCGGTTTCCAGCTCTTTGCAAACCAAAGCCATATGCCACCCACCGCCCTCCAAACTATCCCCATCACTTGGCCCTTTGCAGTCTGGGGGCTTGACATGGTTGGACCCCTTAAAGGCGGAACCCACAAGCAAAAATACTTACTGTTCATGGTGGATAAGTTCACCAAATGGATGGAAGCCAAGCCTGTTAAGACGGCCGAATCCAGACTGGTGATAGACTTTATATCTGAGGTTGTACACTGTTACGGAGTCCCCCACAGCATCATCACTGATAACGGCATGAACTTTATGGCCGACGAGGTAAAACTCTGGTGCAAAAACATGGGCATCAAGCTTGATTATGCTTCCGTCTATCACCCACAAACTAACGGCCAGGTCGAACATGCAAATGGTCTTATCATGAGCGGCATCAAACCCAGATTAGTGCGGTCCCTCAAGGAATCTAACATGCACTGGGTAGAGGAGCTCGACTCCGTACTCTGGGGGCTGCGGACCACGCCGAATCGCACCACCGGATACACACCATTCTTTATGGTGTACGGCGCAGAGGCAGTTTTGCCTTGCGACATAATTCATGACTCACCTCGAGTGCACATGTACGAAGAAAGAGAAGCCGAGCTCGATCGGCAGGACAGTTTGGACGCATTGGAGGAGGAGCGCGATGTGGCAAAAGCCCGTTCCGCATTCTATCAACAGCAGGCTCAAAGATACCAAAGCAGAGAAGTACGGGCCAAAAATTACAACATTGGCGAATTAGTTCTACGCCTGCCGGACAAGAAAAAGGACAAACTCAAGCCCAAGTGGGAAGGTCCCTTCATAATTGACCAAGTCCTGACTGGTGGAGCGTACCGCCTGCGAGATGCATCGGATAACCGACTCGAGCCGAACCATGGAACGCAGCCCGTCTCCGAAGATTCTACGCCTAGCGCTGGACTTTGTGTTCGTCTCCTTCCTCTGTCCATTTTTTATATACTGTCTGTCTTACATTTCTCTCCTTCTCCCATTCCTTTCTCTTATAGCCTTTAAAGGCTCATCAACTGACGTGCTATTCGCACTCATTAAACCTGGGGGCTTCTTTTAACAGAAGCTTATTTATACGGGCTTCATGCCCAACACATGTGTTACACTTCCGCATGTACCTTTTATTTCACCATTATATGCATCGATATGACTTAAGTTTTGGCCAAGCTGGGTTGCCTGGCTCCTGTGCTTACCCCTACGTTCCCGTTTATTCGGCTAGGCAGTAAAGGGAGCACCTCTGCGATTGTTACAGCCGGATCAGCCGGATGTGTACCTCAAACTGGGTGAAGCCGAAAGCTAGCGTTCTTAAGGGAATATTCGGTCGGTGACCTAAAAGATGATCTTTTTACTTATTTATTTATGCGCCCCCAGATGCTTTTTCCTGCGTCTTTTTCGTAGAATGGGCATGCACTTTAGGGCATGCCTCCTAGGGAAAGGAACCCCTAACGGAACTATTCTCCCTGGAAGATGTTTCTTACTAACCATGTAATATAACATAATTAGTCGGGCACTTGTCTGTTCACGCACTAATGACCCCTATGCCTGGTCTCCTTGCATTCCCCGATTCTTATATAACCGCATGGGAATTCGGACACACTCCGGACCGTTAGGTCCCGAGGCTGAAGCGAAAAGGTCGGCCATGACAAACGATCTATAATCCGGCTAGAAGGCATTATAAATGTCAATTAAATTACATAGTCATTCTGACTGATTGTATTCCTCTTCAATACCATCTAACAGGCTGTCTAATTTACAGTCCTGCTGGGAATACTTTGCGGCCAATTCTACTTGGCCGTACACTAAGCTTATAGGGATCTCCTTCCCATCGGGCCCCACAGGACCGACCTCGGGCATGTGGTTGGGGTCAGCCTTTGTGTACCACATCTTCACCATGGCCCAGGCCTCCCTAGCGCCTTGACGAGAGGCCGATATCTTCCACAATTGGAAGCGCCTCCGTGCTCCCTTTAGCTTCTCCGCAAGCTCTCCAAGACCTTCGGGCATGGAGATGGATGGCCACAGGGCCTGGGCGACACCTTGCATCGCCTGCCGAACTCGCTCGAGCAGCTGCGAGAGCTCGAGAAGAAGGTCACCCGTAGAACCGGGCATCTCCTCTGCAGGATGACCTGTTAGCACACCTACAGACATTACTCTGTTAGTCGACTTCCCCGCCAAACTCTTTTTTTTCAAAGGTTCATTCAAGCACTTACTAAATATGCCGCGCCGAAGCCGCTGATTCTCCTTAACGGAGTCTGACAGCTGGGCACGAACATCTTTCAGTTCGACGCCCAGCTTGGTGTTGGCATCTTGGAGATCGTTCTTCTCCTGCCTCACCTTTGTCAGCACCTTCTCACCAGCCTTCAGCTGGTGTAGGAGGTGTTGCCTTTCCGGATTCAATCTGGCGCCATCTGCAATTTCATTTGTCAGATTCGCACCCATGCCGTGCTTCGCAAAATACTTATCTTTCAAAGTGTATATTACCAGAGAGGGTCTCCTTGGGCTCCCCTACCGTGGCTAGTGCGGCCTCAAGTTGGGCTTTGCACTCTTCCAGCTCCTTGGACAGTAGCGAATTCTTTTCTGTAAGAACCTGCATAACAAATGATCCTTAAATCAGTTATTCTAACTGTTTCAAGTCTCGGGGGCTACTGATATATATATATAATTACCTAAATTTTCTTACCTGTATGTCTTTTACATATTGCTCCGTGGCTCTGGCTAGACCATTTTGAGCAGCACGAAGGTACGCATCTCCCGAATTGAAGGCATCTAATGCCTCTCGGGAGAAACAAGCGTCGCGAAGAATTGTTCGGCGACGCCTGTGGTTCATGGCACTCTCCACCTCAGAGTCGGTGGCAGACAACCTGTCCACATCCTCCGTCGGAGGAGCATCCGGTGCGCGCCTTGTGTTCGCCTCCACCTCCGGACTAGGCTTTGGAGCCTGGCTGGTGGAGGCGCGATTAGCAGCCTCTCTGGATATAGTCCGGCGAGGTCTCTTTGTCCTGAAGAGAGCACGAGTGTTAATATGCCTTGAAGGTATAACACCTGGGATAAGGGGGCGCGCCATACCTTTGCGCTGACGCCTCGGTCCGGACTGCACCTCTTTTCTGCCCACGGGGCCCTGCGGCCCCTCGTTGGCTTGTCGCCGCAGGTTCGGCCTCCCGTCTCAAAAACCTCCCCTGCAAAGCTCGGTTGTAATCAGGAAACTGAAAACAAGAGAGGGCGGACCCCTATTCGGGGTACTGGGACTTCGATCTCAGTTACCTGGGAGGCCGGGATTAGCCCTGGGTAATCGGCCGTAATGGCCACCAAGGCGTTGTCCTTGCTCAATTGATGGAACACTCCATCAATCAGCTCCACAGATAAGTCCAGATCCTCTTGAGCGGCCGGGTCGAGGGACCGTCCTGGGTCCTCGGGTTGTGGAGGAGGGCTGTTTATTTCTTTAATAGCCTTGCGCAGTTCCTGCGTTGAAGTCGTTAGACTGAATATTTAACAATGGGAATAGGGCAGGTAAATGTGACCACTTACCCAGCTTGGGGGATTGTACATAGAAAATCCACCCTTTGGGTCGACGCGGAGAAAATCCTCCTCTTCTCCCTTGTACAAAGCGGACAAGGTCTTTGTTAGAGCCGCAGCCGAATCCGGCCCCTTACGGCCGTAGCAGGTGGCGTCGTCCTCCCCGTTGAAGTCCCACATGGGGTGGCCTCTATACTGTAGCGGCTGCACCCCTCGCATGATGCATGCGGCCATGACCCCGATCATGGTCAGTCCGGAATGAGCTAACAATCTTATCCGGCCCATCAGGTAACGGACGTCCTTGTCACTTTCCCTCTGAGGGCTCCGTGGATGCCAACTTAGGCGCTTCTTTAGTGGAGCACTGTCGAACTCAGGGAGGCCGATCCGGACAGGGTCCGGCAGCGGGACGTCCTCTATGTAAAACCATTCCGAAGGCCAGTCCTCGGACACCTTCTTTGGGGTTTCGGATAGATATCCGGTCCCGGCGATGCGCCACACTTCGACTCTGCCCACTTGATATATTGACCCCTTCTGAGAACGGGGCACTAGGCAGAATAGCTCTTTCCACAGCCCGAAATGAGCCTCAACACCCAAAAACAACTCGCAGAGGGCTACGAAGCCTGCGATATGCAATACGAAGGCAGGCGTGAGATTGTGTAGCTGGAGGCCATAGAACTCCAGGAGCCCCCGGAGAAACGGATGTATTGGAAATCCGAGCCCTCTTATTAAATAAGGGACGAGGCATACCCACTCTCCTTTGGAGGGATTAGGGGCACTCTCCGCTTGCTCTCCGCCATTATAGATGGCAAGACCGGCTCGAACCGGGACCATATAGGCCGGGGGGAGAAATCCCTTGGTCTGGAGCGTCACTAGCTCACTATGCGGGATGGAGCATCTCTCCCAATATCCAGGCTGAGGGATGGAAGGGCGAAAGGAGGAGTTGCGATGGCTGGCCATGGTGGTATGGACCTTTGTCGGATGCGCTCTGATGAACACTCACGAAGGGGAGAAGGTGTGGTTTGGATCTAGATCCTCGTCCCCTTAAATGGGCGGCTCATTTACGCGGCTAGGGGTGTGGATGTAAAAACACTCAGACTTTTCATATTCGTTTGACACGTGGGAGACGGCCATTACTGGGCGTAGAAGCCAAGGAGCGCAACATTTACAAGAAGCCGGACTTTATTCAACAGTTACACGGAATTTGGAGGAGAACCCGCCTTGCAATGTCGAAGACAATCTGCGCGCCGGACTCACTGTCATTGAAGCCTGGTTCGGGGGCAACTGAGGGAGTCCTGGATTAGGGGGTGTCCGGATGGCCGGACTATACCTTCGGCCGGGCTCCTAGACTATGAAGATACAAGATTGAAGACTTCGTCCCGTGTCCGGAAGGGACTTTCCTTGGCGTGGAAGGCAAGCTTGGTGATACGGATATATAGATCTCCTACCATTGTAACCGACTTGGTGTAACCCTAACCCTCTCCGGTGTCTATATAAACCGGAGGGTTTTAGTCCGTAGGACAACATACAGAACAACAATCATACCATAGGCTAGCTTCTAGGGTTTAGCCTCTTCGATCTCGTGGTAGATCTACTCTTGTACTACCCATATCATCAATATTAATCAAGCAGGACGTAGGGTTTACCTCCATCAAGAGGGCTCGAACCTGGGTAAAACTTCGTGTCCCTTGCCTCCTGTTACCATCCGGCCTAGACGCACAGTTCGGGACCCCCTACCCGAGATCCGCCAGTTTTGACACCGACAGTGATGGTATCAATAAACTCATCTACATCGTCACAATGTGGTTCCTCTATTTTGCCCTCGAAAGGGATCAAACAAACTCGACAAAAATCATAAAGTGACATCTTCTTAACCACATCATATAAATGAAACTCTACTGAAGGAGGTGATTCTCTAGGATAATAGTAGAAGTATTGCACAAAAGTATTGGTGAGTAAGAGATACTATTCGCGTTGGTTGTGGAGGAAGTCGGTGAAGCCTGCATTATTAGCCAATTCATAAAAATCCTCATAAATCCTGGTGGCTCTCAAGAAATCATCGGAGGGCCATTGACACGGCCTAACCTCCGCGGTGCGAGGCAAATTATATTTGGGCTTCTGTGCCTCTTCATTTTGCTTTTCCCTTGAGCTTCGGCTCGATGAGCTCCTGAAAAATCTCTTCATCATTTTCTAAAAAATTCTGAAATTTTTAGTAACTTCAAAATAAAAGTGAACCAAACTCAATAATGTTGATAGCAACTACTCATACAAGTGTCTAGAGCTTATATCATGCATCAAAACTACTTGGAACCATATAAATTTGACATGCAAGCTCAAGAACATGGTCACCTGGGCAGCACAAATTTGCAATGAATAAAGCACTAGAACAAAAACTAATTGGACCAATGGAGGAGTCACATACCAAGGAACAATCTCTCCAAGCAGTTTTGTGAGAGGTACTTTGAGCAAGGAGATCGAAAATGGCAGCAAGATGAGCTGGTTATTCGTGTTTGTGGGAGGAAGAAGGAGTGTGTGGGTGAAAGGATAAGTAGAGGAGGGCCACCGTGGGCCCACAAGGTAGGGGGCGCGCCCAGGGGGGTAGGGCGCGCCCCTGACCCTCGTGGCCAGGTGCCAGCTACTCCTGTTGTGTTCTTAGTGCTAAATATTCTAGAAAAAATCATATTTAAATTTCAGGGCATTTGGAGAACTTTTATTTTCGGGGTATTTTTATATTGCACAGATAATTCAGATAACAGACAGAAAATACTATTTTTATTTTATTTAGAATAAATAATAGAAATTAAAAGTGGGATACAGAAGGTTGTGCCTTCTAGTTTCACCCATCTCATGCTCATCAAAAGGAATCCACTAACAAGGTTGATTAGGTCTTGTTAACGAACTCATTCCGAATCACATGGAACCGGAGAAATTTCGAATAACACTATGTTACCTCAATGGGGATATGCACATCCCCAATAATAAGAATATCATATTTCTTCTTGACAGTAGGAAGAGGAAATTCAAAACCTCCAAATATAATCGATGTAATTTTTCCAATAGAGTTGATACTATGAACTTGAGGTTGTTTCCTCGGAAAGTGTACCGTATGCTCATTACCATTAACATGAAAAGTGACATTACCCTTGGTGCAATCAATAACAGCCCCTGCAGTATTCAAAAAGGGTCTTCCAAGAATAATAGACATACTATCGTCCTCAGGAATATCATGTAACACCCTCGATGCGGCTATATCTCCCACGTGTCGAAGCACAACTTAGAGGCATAACCGCTTTAAAGCAATGTCGCAAGTGAGGTAATCTTCACTCAACCCATGTAATACATAAGGGACAGAGATACATAGTTGGCTTACAATCGCCACTTCACACAATTACATGAATAAAGCATTACATCAATCAGATACAATCATGGTCCGACTACGGAACCAAAATAAAAGAAGACTACCCCAAACGCTACACAGATCCCTGATCGTCCCGACTGGGCTCCACTACTGATCAACTAGAACGAAACAACACAAAGGACAAGATCTTCATCGAGCTCCTCCTTGAGCTTGGTTGCGTCACCTGCTCGGTAACATCAGCACCTGCAAACTAGTTTTGGAAGTACTTGTGAGTCACGGGGACTCAGCAATCTCACACCCTCGCGATCAAGACTATTTAAGCTTAAGGGTAAGGTAAAGGTATGAGGTGGAGCTACAGCAAGCGACTAGCATATATGGTGGCTAACCTATTCGCAAAAGAGAGCGAGAAGAGAAGGCAAAAGCACGGTCGAACAACTATGATCAAGAAGTGATCCTAGAACAATCTACGTCAAGCATAACTCCAACACCGTGTTCACTTCCCGGACTCCGCCGAGAAGAGACCATCACGGTTACACACGCGGTTGATGTATTTTAGTTAAGATCAACTTCAGGTTTTCTACAACCGGACATTAACAAATTCCCATCTGCCCATAACCGCGGGCACGGCTTTCGAAAGTTCAAATCCCTACAGGGGTGTCCCAACTTAGCCCATCACAAGCTTTCACGGTCAACGAAGGATATTCCTTCTAGCGGGAAGACCCGATCAGACTCAGAATCCCGGTTACAAGACATTTCGACAATGGTAAAACAAGACCAGCAAAGCCACCTGAATGTGCCGACAAATCCCGACAGGAGCTGCACATATCTCGTTCTCAGGGCACACCGGATTGTCCAAACTTTCGGTAGGCCAGCCCAGAGTTGCCCCTGGTGGCCACCGGCGGCTGACAAGTTGGACCAACACTCAGAGGAGCACTGGCCCGGGGGTTTAAATAAAGATGACCCTTGGGCAGGCCTACCCAAGGGAAAGAAAAGGCTAGGTGGCAAATGGTAAAACCAATGTTGGGCCTTGCTGGAGGAGTTTTATTCAAGGCGAACTGTCAAGGGGTTCCCATTATAACCCAACCGCGTAAGGAACGCAAAATCCGGGAACATAACACCGATATGACGGAAACTAGGGCAGCAAGAGTGGAACAAAACACCAGGCATAAGGCCGAGCCTTCCACCCTTTACCAAGTATATAGTTACATTAATTAGATAAGAGATATTGTGATATCCCAACAAGTAAACATGTTCCAACAAGGAACAACATCTCCATGTTCCAACAAGGAACAAACTTCAATCTTCACCTACAACTAACAATGCTATAAGAGGGGCTGAGCAAAGCGGTAACATAGCCAAACAATGGTTTGCTAGGACGAGGTGGGTTAGAGGCTTGGTTCAACAATATGGGAGGCATGACAAGCAAGTGGTAGGTACCGCAGCATAGGCATAGCAAAAGAGCGAGCAACTAGCAAGCAAAGATAGATGTGATTTCGAGGGTATGGTCATCTTGCCTGAGATCCCGCAAGGAAGAAGAACGAGTCCATGAAGAAGACAAACGGACATAGTCAAACGGATCCTCACAACATGACGTTACCGGATTACCGAGAAGAAGTACACCGGAAAGAAAGCAAACAACATAGTCAACAACCACTACAACAACATGGCATGATGCACAACAAGTATGATGCATGTCCGGTTTAATGAGGCGTGGCATGGCAAAGTGCACAAACAATCCTACAAATTAAGTGGAGCTCATTATGCAACGGAGTTGCATAATGAAGAAAACACCACATGACTTATTTAGTTCTCTCTCGTTTAAGTACCCAACAAGGTTAAATGTTGTTAGCATGGCAAGAGGTGAAGCATGATGAAACTATCTAATCTAGGGAAGTTTAAATGAGGACGGAACAACAAAACAACAAGTCCGGAAACTCCTCATATGCAAATATTAGGTTTGGTACTGTTCTGCCCTAAACATAATTTTAGAGTTGTTAAACATGCTAGATGAGTGCATCATGTTAAACTAGGCATTTTTCTACCCCATTTACATATAAAGATTATTAGGTTTGGAGCTACGGTTATTTAGTTATGAAATAAATCATTTTAACATGGCAATAGGCAAAGTATATGCAAACATCATTTTAAACATTTTAAACATGGATGAAAATGACATATTATGAAACTAGTGAAAAACTAAGCATATTTCATATATAAATTGTTTCAATCCGATGCACGGTTATTAAGATATTAAATGCATGAAGTTTAGGGGCCGTTCTGCAAAACTGGCACTCTTTGGGAAATAGCTAAATTCACTAGACAGGAAAAAACATGATGGGCTGGAACTGAATTGGTCCAGCAGCAGGAAAAGAAAGGTGGGGCGCTGGGGGTAGCCTGACCCATGGGCCTTGGCCCGTCTCGATGGAGAGGCTCGGCCGCAGCGACTTGCTGGGCCGCGGGCGGGGCGCGATGAGGCACGAAGCGAGGACGGCCCGTGTGAGCGATGCGGTCAACGCGTCGACTGGAGCGGCGCTTGTATTTCAATCCAGAGGAAGCAGGGCGCGGCGCTAGTATGAGCGTGGAGACGAATCGAGGCGAGCTGGGCCTTGGCGCGGGTCTGGACCAAGGGGAGGTGAAGCAGGTCATGAAGCAGAGGATCGAGCAGGCCGCGCTTCGCCTTGGAGCAGGACCACGGCGGCGACCTAGCATGGCTCTGGCGAGGTCCAGGGCGCGGGACGGCTGGGGAGGCGGATCCGCAGCGATGGAGACCGGATCCGGGCATGGGGTGCCCATTCCCGGTGTTGGACGGCACCGGCGACAGCGTCCGCAAGCGGCGGCGGTGGTTCCTGCAGGGCGGCGGTAGTGGTGAGGAGCAGAGAGACAGAGAGAGAAACGAAGGGAGAAGAAAGGAGAGGGGGCCGGGGCACTGGCCTAGAAGAGTCAGGTAAGATCCTGGGAAAAGACTTGTGGGTTAGGGCCCATTCAAAAGATACACCGTTGAAATGATTTAAAAGAGAGGTTGCACCGGTTGAATTAAATGACTTGAATGAGATAACAACCTCGAAAGATCTTGAACGAATGCAAAGTGGAAACACAAATCTTCGAGATATCTTGAGCACTCCGGAACAAATGAATAGCGAAGAGTGGATGATTATGAGGTGCACCGGTATGATAAAACTTCTGAAACGAGGAAAAGATATGATCAACACCAAAAGCTTGATTGAATCCACCGGAGAAGAAAAGAATTAAGGGTGATGACCTTGAGGCTCCGTTAAAATCTTCATGAGAATCACCGGATAAGAAAATTGACGAAAAAGGAATGAAGAGGCCTCGCATCAATAAGATGGATACTTGATTAAGAAATCTGAATCCTTGAAGAAAAAGGGTGGGAGGGTGGGAAAAAAACAAAGGCAACTTGGGACGGATGAAACGAACGCCGTTGAGAAGACTTGAGTTGATCTTGCGGATGTTGAAATGATCGGATCCACTTGAAGGGAAGCTCACCAGTTGAGAAGAAATTGAAATGACAACTCAATTATCAAGAAGGATAAGTATTCGCATAGGAGTATGAGAATATCGCTTAGGAAAAGTATGGAATCAACTCTTGACATTGAAGCAACTCGAATACCACAACTCAAAACAAAACAAAGGATTGGCTTGCAAAATAAGCCAGAACAAACATATGATAGAGATTTCGTCCGAAGTTTTTGTGGTGGGGCCTACACGGGCTCGATCGTACAGCACCATCATGTACAAGGCAGTGCACATGACATACGAAGCGTCCCCGAGTCGGCATAGCCAAGGACTCTTTAAGACACAACGAGACCACTGTAAAACCAACCGTGAATAGGCAAACCACTAGACGTCGAACCCCAATTTCATATCATACATCTGTGGGAAAGATATCCTAAGAGCTACTTGAATTCCCACTTATAAACTCCCAAAACTTTTCCGGTTATGCAATCAGGTGTTGGGGATACAGGGGAAGCATAATATCTCACCCAAAACTAGCAAATCCTACATCCAGCTGTATCCATCCTTCAACACATAACCAAGAAAAACTTCGGAAATCGTCTACCTCAACCTTCGAAAAGCATCTGTTATACAAGTTATGGCAATACTCCCGAACTCCCGCCCCAGTACTGGGTGGTGTCGAGGTTATCTCACCAACAACTGCATAAAAGAGATTTTCGATGTCGGCGAAACTAATCTCAGGTATTCCAGAACTACAACGATAAAATTGTGACGACAACACCTCGGAGCTCAACTCGGGACACTGCCACAACCCCTAAATGACAGGAGGCACCAAGAACAATGTTCTCGTCACAAAACCATCAAAACGATTCCAAGATACCCGCGTGATCCTAAATTTTTTTTAGTGAAATTTGAGAAGAGAAGAGTCAAAACACTACGTCAGGATGCTTTACCAGCATGATGAAGGGACTAGGGAGTAAAAAGAATTCATAAACTCTCCGATATATAATTCCTAAATGACTCAAAACATTTTTTCTAGACTCAACTCGTCAGCTAATTCGATCAAGCATTGGGGGCTCCTAAGGTCGGGGATGGCTCTGATTACCAACTTGTAACGCCCTCGATGCGGCTATATCTCCCACGTGTCGAAGCACGACTTAGAGGCATAACCGCATTGAAAGCAATGTCGCAAGTGATGTAATCTTCACACAACCCATGTAATACATAAGGGAAAGAGATACATAGTTGGCTTACAATCGCCACTTCACACAATTACATGAATAAAGCATTACATCAACCAGCTACAATCAAGGCCCGACTACGGAGCCAAAATAAAAGAAGACTACGTACCCCAAATGCTACACAGATCCCCGATCGTCCCGACTAGGCTCCACTACTGATCAACTGGAGAACGAAACAACACGAAGGACAAGATCTTCATCGAGCTCCTCCTTGAGCTTGGTTGCGTCACCTGCTCGGTAACATCGGCACCTGCAAACTGGTTTTGGAAGTATTTGTGAGTCACGAGGACTCATAAATCTCACACCCTCGCGATCAAGACTATTTAAGCTTATAGGAAGGGTAACAAGTATGAGGTGGAGCTGCAGCAAGCGACTAGCATATATGGTGGCTAACCTATTCGCAAAAGAGAGCGAGAAGAGAAGGCAAAGCACGATCGAGAAACTATGATCAAGAAGTGATCCTAGGACAACCAACGTCAAGCAAAACTCCAACACCGTGTTCACTTCCCGGACTCCGCCGAGAAGAGACCATCACGGTTACACACGCGGTTGATGTATTTTAATTAAGGTCAACTTTAGGTTTTCTACAACCGTACGTTAACAAATTCCCATCTGCCCATAACCGCGGGCACGGCTTTCGGAAGTTCATAACCCTGCAGGGGTGTCCCAACTTAGCCCATCCCAAGCTCTCACGGTCAACGAAGGATTTTCCTTCTAGCGGGAAGCCCCGATCAGACTCGGAATCCCGGTTACAAGACATTTCGACAATGGTAAAACAAGACCAGCAAAGCCACCCAGATGTGCCGACAAATCCCGATAGGAGCTGCACATATCTCATTCTCAGGGCACACCGGATGAGCAAGACGTCGGGTGGGCCAGCCCAGAGTTGCCCCTGGTAGCTCCGAACATCGCTCAGTTTGGACCAACACTCAGAGGAGCACTGGCCCGAGGGTTTAATAAAGATCACCCTTGGGCAGGCCTACCCAAGGGAAAGAAAAGGCTAGGTGGCGAATGGTAAAACCAATGTTGGGCCTTGCTGGAAGAGTTTTATTCAAAGCGAACTGTCAAGGGGTTCCCATTATACCCAACCACGTAAGGAACGCAAAATCCGGGAACATAACACCGATATGACGGAAACTAGGGCGACAAGAGTGGAACAAAACACCAGGCATAAGGCCGAGCCTTCCACCCTTTACCAAGTATATAGATGCATTAATTAAATAAGAGATATTGTGATATCCCAACAAATAAACACGTTCCAACAAGGAACAACATCTCCATGTTCCAACAAGGAACAAACTTCAATCTTCACCTGCAACTAACAACGCTATAAGAGGGGCTGAGCAAAGCGGTAACATAGCCAAACAACGGTTTGCTAGGACAAGGTGGGTTAGAGGCTTGGTTCAACAATATGGGAGGCAGGATAAGCGAGTGGTAGGTATCGCCGCATAGGCATAGCAAAAGAGCGAGCAACTAGCAAGCAAAGATAGAAGTGATTTCGAGGGTATGATCATCTTGCCTGAAATCCCGCAAGGAAGAAGAACGAGTCCATGAAGAAGACAAACGGACGTAGTCGAACGGGTCCTCACAAACGCGACATTACTGGAACCAACCCGAAGAAGCAAACACCGGAAAGAAGCACACAACATAGTAAACAGCCACCACATAATCATGACATGATGCACAATCAAGTATGATGCATGTCCGGATTAAATATGCATGGCATGGCAAAGGGCACAAACAAAATTACAAGTTAAGTGGAGCTCAATATGCAATGAGTTGCATATTGACGGAACACCACATCAATTATTTAGTTCTCTCTCGTTTAGGTACCCAACAATATTAAATGTTGTTAAACATGGCAAGAGGTGAGGCATAACAAAACTACACCATCTAAACAATTTAAATGGGGCCGAATATAACAAATAACAAATCTGGTAAATCCCCATATGCCTTAGTAATTTACTGCAACAACAATTTAAACATTTTAATTATTGTTATCACGATGCGGATGACATGAACAAGTTTTTTTGCAATTTTTATTAAAAGTTGACAAGAGCATTATGAAGCACTTGTCACCGTGGTGGAAAGAAAAGGGGTGCCACGGCAATGAATCCGAAAATGATGCCACGGCAACATATCGGTTCCGGTAACTCGATTGAGATCCTGGTGCAAAAGAAAGTGCGACGGGAGCGTGACATGCGATAGAAGGTGGGGTGCTCCCGGTTACCGGGTTCCCACATGACGGTGACAAGGTAAAAGAGGGCAACATGCACCGACAAATTGAGCACGGTGCAAGCACGAGCATCTCATACATCACAAGCATTCGTTTAAGGACGTCGTCTCGGGGTTATACCTTCGAAGCGTGCAAACGAGACGGTTCGGGTTTGATGGGACGTAGTGGAAGTAGGCCTTCTCGCGACGATAGAGGAAGTAGTGGTACCAGTCTCGGAGAAGGACTTGACACATTCAATGTTTCCGAGGGGACGGTAGGGGAACTTGGCGTTAGTGCTGCACGGGTCTTCGGTGACGGTCGATGTACATGGCAAAACGTAGAGGTACTATGCTTCGGTCGTCGTGGTACTTGGCGATAGTAGTGGTACAAGGGTTGTAACCGGCCTTGGCGGTTCATCGTGTAATCGTAAACGTTCCGCAGATGTTCATGTCGTCGTAGTCGTACTCGAGGTGGTCTTGGCGAAACCAAGGCCGACGGTGTACTTGGCGTAATCCGAGTCGACGGTAGTTGTACAGGGCAATCTTGGTCGAACTTGGAGGGACCTCGGTAGTTGTTCCTGTTCGTCTTGGTACTTTTGGCGCCATCTTGGTCTTGGCGAGGTTGTGGTACATAGAGTCGTTGCACTTGGCGGAAAAAAAAACACGGCGACCGTAGTGGAACTTTGATGCTTGCGGTTTGAACCAGGGGTCTCGCGGCGGGGCTTGAGGACGGGCGTGATGCAGGAGGAAGGCATGCGAGCAGGGGATCGCGGGCAAACACAGGCGCTGCCGGCTGCCTCGTCACTTCCTCCAGGAGATGATCGACGAAGGCAGTGGGACGAGTGAACGGGCAGCAAGGGGTGGCAGACCTCCGGATATGGCCGGCGAGCACGGCAGGGAAAGGCACGGGGGCCCCTGCGTGCGGCGGAGGTGCAGGAAAGGTCCGGCGGCATGGGACCTCGAAGGAACCGGGCGCGGGGCTTGAAGGCGAGGAGGAGGGCGCGGGGTGATGCTGGGCGGTGGGAAGACAGAAGTGGTGCCCATGGCAGGGCCGCGGTGGCGGCCTCCGGCGAGGGAGCCGAACGGAGGCGGTGCAACGGTGGGTGCAGGCATGGCGGTGCTGTCGGAAGAGAAGGCAGGCGGCATGGAGGAAGGAAGAGGACATGGATCGGGCGCAGGGCCTCCTTGGCGAGGAGAAGCAGAGGCGGCAAGGCAGTGGTGCTGGCGACGGGGAGGTCTCGCGGCGCGGGGACGAAGGCGGCTTGAGGCGTTGACGCAGGCAGGGCTCGGAGAGGCCATGGCGACGGTAGCACTGGAGCATGGGCGCGGGGAGCTGCGGCCCTGTACGCGAGTGAGGAGAGGGAGAGAGAAATGGATCGTACGCGAGGGGAAAAGAACGACAGCAGGGAGGCGGCGCTGCGGGAGGGAGATGGGGAGTGGATCGATCGGATGGATTGCTAGGGTTTGGAGAGGGGCTTTGGTGGGCCTGGGAGGCCGGCCCAGCTGCGGGGAAGGATGGTCAAAAGGGCTGGATCGAGTGGGCTTTGCTGGACTCCTCACTGCTGCTTTCTTTTCTTTTCTATTTCTTCAGACAGAAATACAAAAAGAAAGAGCAGGGGAAAAAGGAGAGGAGCTAGAGAAATATAAAAATATACTCATGATCCTGAAAATGTGCTCTATTTAACAAAATTGGTTTGGAGATTTTTAAAGGAAGTAAAAATAATTCAAGTTTGAATTCAATTCAAACTTGAACCATTTTAAACCCTAACCAAAACAATTCCAAATATGATGAAATTTGACAGAGGCTAGGTACATGGTGTTAGAATATTGGAGAAGAGATCAACATCAAAAGAGAACGGAAAAATGGCACTTGCAAAAATGGAAGAAAGGGAAGGAAGGAGGAGTGATGGTGCAAGGGCCACACATGGAGCATGCAACAACACAACATGCATGAATATGACAAAGCACATGATGCCATGGTATGAAATGCAAGACACGCCAGCAAATGACAAGGCAACAACAGCGAATAACTGGAAGACACCTGGCACATCGGTCTCGGGGCGTTACAGCCAAGCCCCAAGGGAGATCGTAAGTATTCGGATACCAAAGTAACCCATAGGATTCCTTTGTCGCATTGCTTTCCCTAACACCAAACTCAATTGTGCAGGCCGCCCCGAGCCAATATCGAGGTATCCTCGGACGGCTCCCTGGGCTCGTCGGACATGGATAGCGATCCAGTCCCGACCGCCACCTCCCCTCATCCAGCCGACGACGCCGAGGTGCTGTCTCAAGAGGCACCTAATCGGGGGGGGGACAGTCCCGGACGCGCCTCAAGGCGACCTTCCGGACTCCGGGAGCCGAGGGGATGGGGTCCCTGAGAGCTCCGAGTTCGGCCCTCAGCCGAACACCGCGCCGGATCCTCCAACGACTCCGAGCTCGGGCAGGTGGTCCCCTTCTAAGGGGGGTGAGACGCCTGTGTCGGTGACCTCTGTCCATCCAGAGGCGCCAGACACTATGTTGGAAGCTCTTCGCAGCGCTTCCATCGAGGAGGAGCACTGCACTATCATGAGTGCGGTGATCCAGAAGGTTCAGTCCGCCAAGAGCGGATTGACTGAAGTCTGTACTAGCCTTCTAATAGGCTTCGAGGTAAGTGTTTTAAAATGTAGTAGAAATATTACCGCATAGACAGTAGCCCCTGATGCTTTGTTCGGTGTTCACAAAGAAAAGCCGAACAGGGGATCAAATAATATCGTAGGAGTCTAATATAAGTATGTCAATATGCATATGCAGGCTTCGTTGCTGGCGTCCGCCGCACTAACTGCGGAGGTCGCCGTACTGAAGGAGGCCCTCGAGGGGGTCCCAGAAAGAGCTCGGCCTTGCTAAGAGGCAGCTCGAGGAGAACAAGGATAAGTAATACCCCATCTATAGATGAGAAAAAGGACGCGATTGCTAAATGACAGGATCATTGTATGTTTGCCAGGGGCGACGGCCGAGGTGGCGACACTAAAGCAAGTGTTGTCCCAGGCCGAAGAGAAGGCGGCCCAGGAGCGCACCGAGCGAGAGAGGCACGAGGCTCGGGTGGGCGAGGTGCAGCAAGAGCTCCAGGCTCTCGTGATGAAGCACGAGGCGTTGGAGCTTGACTTGAAGATGCGAGAGTCTGAGCTTGCCGCGGCCCGTGAGAGCACGAAGAGTGCCAAAGGCAGAGGCCCAGAAGTCCCTTCAGGAGATCGACGTGATAAAGAAGATAGCAGCGGGTAAGGCTTTCTATATGCAAAGCAAGCATGTAAAAGTAAATTATCGATTACTTACCCGGATCCAGAGCTCTTCAGGAGCATTCGCATATTTGCCCCGCAGTGTGTCCGATGCCGCACAATTTTACCAGGCCGAGGATGGTAGCTCGACGGAGAAGCTGTTCTGGTCTCAGTATGCTGAGGCCGAACATCCGGTGCCGATGAGTGACCAGCTGAAGCAGATGGTCGAGCTACATAAGGCGGCCGATCAGGCCATGAAGGGCTTCATAGTCCGGTTGTGGCCTGGTGATGCCCTTCCGAACAGCTTCTTTGGCCTGGTGAGGCGGCTTGTGGATGCCTGCCCACGGCTGGAGGTCGTCAAGAGATCCGTTTGCATTGAAGGTGCACGCCGGGCCTTCGCCCGTGTAAAAATGCAGTGGGTCAAGCTAGACGCCGTGAAGCTGATCAAGGAGGGGCCATTGGAGGGCAAGGAGCACCGCCACCCCGAGATGTACTACGAGGGTGTTCTGCCGGGCGCCCGTCTTATCGCGGGTGAGTGTTCACAAAATGTAATATTTGAACTAGACTTGCTCGTTTTTATCCTGTGTGATGAAAACTTGTTTCAAATGCGCTATGCAACGCATGTGTGAATTTAAAATATTACCTTCTGTTTGGCTGTTTATCCAATCTGAGAGATGGCTAGTCCTCGGCTTCTGCCCCCATACCACGAGTGCTGGGGTGTTCGGGATAAACCTGAGCACTCTTGTTCCCATGTTTGGGTCCTTCGAGGGAGGTGCTCAGCACAACGAACAAGGCAACCGGACTAATAATGCTTTATCACTCTCACTTAGCCATAGAATTCTATAATTTTAAATTTTGGCGAAGCCCCTAGTGTTCGGAAGGCCGAATTCGGGGCGCGATACACGTCTGTAAGCCGGACGGAGCCGGCCCCTCGCCCTAAGCGGCATAAGTCTTTAGGGACTCGAAAAACCTCGCCGAACAGCGACCAATCTCTTGCCTTAACATGACAGTCAGTTTTAGCTTTCTCTACTGAGGTGCTCGGCCTGGCAGAACCGGGGCACAATCGCAGTAGTTGTCCTAGCTCTACCTTAGCCGATAGAGCGGAACGTAAGGTACCAAAACATAGGAGCCGGGCAAACCCAACATTTGACCAAAGACATGATTCGGAGCTAATGCATATAATGCTATAAGTTCGGGGTGCCGCACTTGTGAAAGTGTTTGGACTTTTCACACCATATTGTGGGTACGTAAGCCCCTGGTGCATTGTCGTACCAGAGTGTACGGTTGCTAGGCGTCATTAATGAACACATAGATATGTATACATATAACAAAAATGCGATAATAGTCGTAATGTCATGCATTGTATAGTAAAAAATTGAATTAAAGCAGAGTGATACAGATAGTGTAATAGGAAAAAGAGTAGGACTATGTCCCTTCCAAGGGCGAGCTGAGGAATTATATGAAATCTGTAATCCACCTGGGAATTCCGTAGTTGTCAGCCTCCTTGGTTGTTGTATCATGTGTTCGGCAATAGAGCTGCCGGACAGTGTTTCCAGAGATTGAAGTCCTGAAAGAAAAAGAAAAATAACCAAATGGGAAGCCCCTGGTGCGGTTTAGGCCGCGTTTTGGGGCGTGCCGTAGTTGTGCCCCCCTCCACACCTATGCCCATGGTATTTTTAATGCGTAATTATGTACGCGCGACACGAACAATGCCGTTGGGCTGGGATTGGGGTGGCCGCCATATTGCTACGCGAGCTCAGATCGCGCCAGGCGGTCTGTTTGCCAATTGCCCCGAGCGCGCTTGAAGGTGTCTGGGCTTTGAAACGCCGAACTGGTAGATTGCCTTGAGAGGCTGCTTTGCGCTTCTGCTGCAAGGGCCGCGGTGTGTTCCTCTGTTCGGAGAGAGCGCTCTGTGTTTCCGTTGACTGTAATAACTCCGCGAGGTCCTGGCATCTTGAGCTTGAGGTATGCATAATGTGGCACCGCATTGAATCTAGTGAATGCGGTTCGTCCGAGCAGCACGTGATAACCACTGCGGAACGGGACTATATCGAAGATTAACTCTTCGCTTCGGAAGTTATCCGGGGATCCGAAGACCACTTCTAGTGTAATTGAGCCTGTGCAGTGGGCCTCTACGCCTGGAATGACGCCTTTAAAGGTCGTCTTTGTGGGTTTGATCCTTGAGGGGTGTATACCCATTTTGTGCACTATGTCCTGATAAAGCAGGTTCAGGCTGCTACCGCCGTCCATAAGGACTCGAGTGAGGTGAAATCCGTCGATGATTGGGTCTAGGACTAGTGCAATGAATCCACCGTGATGGATACTAGTGGGGTGGTCCCTGCGATTGAAGGTGATCGGACAGGAGGACCAAGGGTTGAACTTTGGGGCGACTGGCTCCAACGCATATACGTCCCTGAGCGCACGCTTCCGCTCCCTCTTGGGGATGTGGGTTGCGTATATCATGTTCACCGTCCGCACTTGCGGGGGAAACCTCTTCTGTCCTCCAGTGTGCGGCTGCCGGGGTTCTTTCTCGTCATCGCTATGCGGCCCCTTGTCCTTGTTTTCGGCGATTAACTTGCTGGCCTGCTTGAACACCCAACAATCCCTGTTGGTGTGATTGGCTCGCTTGTCTTGGGTGCCGTGTATTTGGCACGAGCAATCGAGTATACGGTCAAAGCTGGACGGACCCGGCATACTTTGTTTGAATAGCCTTTTCTGCTGACCGGGTTTAGAGCCTTTGAATCCGGCATTGACTGTCGTATCCTCAGTATTTTCGTCGTTAATGCGGTGCTTATGCTTGTTGCGACGTGACCTACTGTTGCCGTCATTGGTATCTGAGGTACCATGGTTCTTTGATATGTTGTTACTACGAGCCAACCAGTTGTCTTCTCCCGCACAAAAGCGGATCATGAGAGTCGTGAGGGCTGCCATAGATTTCGGCTTTTCCTGACCAAGGTGCCGGGCTAGCCACTCGTCTCGGATGTTGTGCTTGAAAGCCGCTAAGGCCTCCGCATCCGGACAGTCCATGATTTGATTTTTCTTTGTAAGGAACCGAGTCCAGAATTGCCTGGCCGACTCTTCTGGCTGCTGAATTATGTGGCTCAAGTCATCGGCGTGTGGTGGTCACACATAAGTGCCCTGAAAGTTATCGAGGAATGCAGCTTCCAGATCTTCCCAACAGCTAATCGAGTCCGCTGGCAAGCTATTAAGCCAATGTCGCGCTGGTCCTTCGAGTTTTAGTGGGAGGTATTTGATGGCATGTAAGTCATCACCGCGGGCCATGTGGATGTGGAGGAGGAAGTCCTCAATCCATACTGCAGGATCTGTTGTGCCGTCGTATGATTCAATGTTTACAGGTTTGAACCTTCTGGGAATTGATGTTCCATTACTTCATCTGTGAAGCATAAGGGGTGTGCGGCGCCTCTGTATTGGGCTATATCGCGACGCAGCTCGTATGGGTCCTGCCCGCTGTGTTCGGCCCGACCGGATTTGCTTTTACTGTATCCGGCATGACGTTTACCGCCTCGTAGAGTGGTGTGCCCTCGTGATCCATAGATCGATCTTGAATGCTTTGCTTTGTCCTCCAATATGTCTCGCAGGTCTGGTGTATCTCCACATGCCTTTTTATTTGGATGGTGTTGGGGTGGAGGCTGAGCTTTTGGCTGGAATGCCTCTCTATCGCGGCCACGAGGTGGCCGATCAACCGTATCATACGCTTCTTCCTCTAGTCGGGGTAGTAACCTGCGCCTTGGGTAACTCTTGGAGGGACGCTCGAGTTTATATTCCTCAGCTGCGAGGACTTCAGTCCATTTGTCAGCTAGCAGATCTTGATCAGCTTGAAGCTGCTGCTGCTTTTTCTTCAGGCTATTTGCCACGGCCATAAGCCTACGCTTGAAGCGCTCTTCTTCGACGGGATCCTCTGGTACGACGAATTCATCATCGCCGAGGCTTGCCTCGTCTTCGGAGGGCGGCATGTAATTGTCATCCTCCTCTCCGCCAGCCACTCTCTCAGGAGAGCTGGCTCCTTCATCCTCCTGATCTAACTCTTCCTAGAGGGGATTTTTGTTGTCTTCTGCGCTATCCAGAGTGTTATTATCTCCTGTGCCGGTATCACCACTTTTGCTTTGGAGGGACTTAGAGCGGCGCCGCTGACGTCGGTGCTTGGGTTGCTTCTTGGAGGGGTCATCCTCTGCTATCTCGTCGCCGTTGCCTTCATTGGGTGTATCCACCATGTATATGTCATACGACGAGGTGGCTTTCTAGTGCCCTATGGGTGCTGGTTCATATTTGTCTCCTACATCGTCGTCCATACCATCGATGTCTTCGGAGTCGAAGTCGAGCATGTCGGTTAAATCATCGACAGTGGCTACAAAGTGGGTGGTGGGTGGGCGTCGAATTTCATCGTCGTCCGCATCCCAGTCCCGTTGGCCATAATCCGGCCAGGGCTCTCCTGACAAAGAGAGAGATCTTAGTGAATTCAGAATGTCGCCGAATGGCGAGTGCTGAAAGATATCCACATCAATGAATTCCATGATCAGTGCCCAATCGGATTCAATTGGCAGGGGCGCGGATGGTTCGGGGTCCGGAGGAGAGTCCGACACCTTGGAGTCACGGGCTGCGCAGAGGATTATGCTGGTGTTTGGCTCGATCGCCGTCGAGACTGCAGCCCCTGAGGCGGTGTCTAGCCACCCGTCCTCGATTGGCGCAGCTGGCTCTGAGCTAAGGGTCGGAGCTGATGCGGGCGCGGCCTCTGGGGTACCGTCCGATGGCAGAGCTAGGTCATACCCATCGCGATAGTGCGGCGCGCCCGGCTGTGGCTCGAACCCGTCGAAGATCAAGTCCCCACGGATGTTGGCCGTGTAATTCAAACTTCCAAATCTGACCTGATGGCCAGGGGCGTAGCTTTCAATATGCTCCAGATGGCCAAGCGAATTAACCCTTAGTGCAAAGCCGCCGAATACGAAGATCTGTCCGGGGAGAAAAGTCTCACCCTGGACCGCATCGCTATCGATGATAGTAGGAGCCATCAAGCCTAACGGCGATGACACAGAGGAACTCTCAATGAAAGCACCAATGTCGGTGTCAAAACAGGCGGATCTCGGGTAGGGGGTCCGAACTGTGCGTCTAGGCCGGATGGAAACATGAGGCAAGGGACATGAAGTTTTACCCAGGTTTGGGCCCTCTTGATGGAGGTAAAACCCTATGTCCTGCTTGATTAATATTGAAGATATGGGTGTTGCAAGAGTAGATCTACCACGAGATCAGAGAGGCTAAACCCTAGAAGCTAGCCTACGGTATGATTGTATGTTGTGATTCTTGTCCTACGGACTAAAACCCTTCGGTTTATATAGACACCGAAGAGGGTTAGGGTTACACAAGGTCGGTTACAAAGGAGGAGATATCCATATACGCATTGCCTAGCTTGCCTTCCACGCCAAGTAGAGTCCCATCCGGACACGAGACGGAGTCTTCAATCTTGTATCTTCATAGTCTAACAGTCCAGCCAATGGAGATAATCCGGCTGTCCGGAGACCCCCTAATCCAGGACTCCCTTAGCGCGCTTGGATGAAGTTACGAACCTACCCTCGATGTACAACGGGCCAATTGATGTGTGTCTCCCATTTATTTGTTTGGGTGAATTCCACCAAGAAGAGGGTGTTCAACGGTTCGTTCAAATTTTGGGAGAACGAGCATCCACGTCTACCTTACCAAGTCGATTCGAATCAAATTTTGAAATATTAGCTTTCCCCTTCTTTTTTAGATGGAGAGATGATGCTCGGGAGTAATGTGTTTTTACATGCTCATTGCTAGTGAATTACTATATAAAAAATAGTTGACCCACTCAAAAACGGGAATCAAACCCAAAATAAAATATCTCGATTCGATGAAATTGCTCGTTCACCAGGTCAAAATAGTGAACTAAATCCAAGATTGAACACCTCAATCGAGTAGCATGTTATACAGTATTATAGTACTCCATGAACATGTTGAAAGTCAAATTAATGAACTTGTTTCATATACGCATATCTCCGTTCATGTGTGGATTGCAGACAACATGTTCTCCAATTTAAATATTTCAATGCAAGTTTATATCGAAACATGGTTTATATCAGTCTTTGATGCATAAAATGCGACCTCCCCCTCTCCCGGACTCCTGCTCTCTCTCTCCCTCTCTCCCTCTCTCTCTCTCTCTCTCTC